>NC_092506.1:123723414-123953414 GCF_047511675.1 Marmota flaviventris
TAACCATGTAAGTAATGATTGTTCTGGAAAGAGGAGAAAAATATCCCAGTATTTAGAATAGGTTGTTTCAAATAGGTATTCGTTTGAAATACTTGTATAGTGTAGAAGTATAATTATTATTGTTGTAATTAAAGTGCACAATTTAGGATCAGAGACTATCATAATCAGAAAACCACAAGTAGGAATAACTTGCAAAAATTACATTTTGAGACTGAATATGAGAGCTGTGTTGTGATAAACACTGAAAATGCTACATATTATAATCTGTATAAAATAAGGAAACAGACAAACTTCACCTCAAGGGATCTTTAATTTGAATGTTAAATCCTAATTCTCCGAGGTTAAGTCTTTTTTTTTTTTTCAGATTCCATATATGAATGAGATCATGTAGTATTTGTTTCTGTGCCTGGCTTATTTCCCTTAACATCATATTCTACCAGTTCATCATGTAGTTGCAAATAATAGGATTCTGTACTTTTCCTATGAATAGTATTCCATTGAATATATAGGAATATTTATATTTAGACATACACTATATGTGTGTATATGTGTGTGTGTGTGTGTGTGTGTGTGTGTATATATATATATATATATATCTTTATTCATTAATCCATTGATAGGCACTGCTATTCTATGGGAGTATGAAAAACACTTCAACATATTGAATTCGTTTTTTTTAGATACATAGACCAGTAGTGAAATTGGATGCATTATATGGTAGTTATGTTTATAATATTTTCAGGAATCTAGGAGGTATAGTTTTAAAAGAAACTTCATGTATTTATTTGTTTATTTGTCTCTCACATCAACTGTTTTTTTGTATCTTTACTCTGGCTCTCAGAAAAACCTTGTAAAATTGTACCATTTCTGCTTCATTCTTAAGAAATAAAAAAAAAAAAACAGAGTAACGTTAGATTACAGTCCCCATGTAACCTGGCATGACTAGGCCTAATCATTAGTTCAAAGCTGTGATCTTTTGAATTGGTTTTCCTTGTTCTCAGATCTCACCTGTTTCCATAAGAGTCTACTTTTTTAAGGGTAGATAGAAATTGCAATTAAAAGGCTTAGTTAGCTCTAAGCTAACTTCTTTTCTTTGTAAATAAAGAAAGAAGCCCTTCCCTTACTAATCTTGGCACATTTACTTTAGAAAGCTTATAAAGACTTTGGGTTTTTTGACTCTGTGAAATCTGCAAATGTTTTAAAAAATCTAATTGGTGTAGCAAAAAAAGAAAACAAAAAGCTAAGTCTCTTATTAGTTTTAATTGGGAGTATCTTTCTCTCAGTTTATGGGATCTAACGTCTATCTTTTAAGAAAACAATGTTCAACGTATTCAAGGTGCAATCCCATTCCTCTAGGGGTAGTTGGAGATGATTTATACAGCTAACTCAAAAATGAGTTTGTGTTTTCATTTGTCTAAAGTCAAGAATGTAACAAATGATCACTTCAATTACCAGGTAAATTTAGGATGGACTGTGTATGACTAATAGTACTAACAAATTCTCATAATGTGTATGCCATGTGTGGCATCTGCTTTGCTTGGGCAATGAATAGCTTTTTGTTTTGTCTTTGCAATCTCATTGTAGATTTTATGGGAAATAAATTCTGATTTATCATTAACTTAATAATCAAAGAATTTTATTTCTATTGTTTGTGGCAAATATTTTTTTTAAATCTTACTGTGAATATTTGATATTTATAATATAATGCTATGGAACATATACAGATGATGGTAAAATATGATAAAGAATACAAAAATAGGAGATATATAGAATTGATAAATTTTAAGATCTTAGGTTCAACATGAGATTTTATTTTAATTGTATTTTCTCAGCACTATACACTAGTCTCTTATGCTGGAGAGAATAAAGAAAGGAGCTTCTCTTTATACCCTATTATTTCTCCTCCTCATTCAGTTCATCACATGCTGGCAAGGGAAAATAGAGCAATAAGGTAGTAAAATGGTGTTGTCTGGGGTGGCTCTGTAAGAAGGACAACTCAGCCTGTACTTGGCCAACAGTGCAGACTTGGGCTCTCCAATACAAACTTTCAAATTATATTTCCCATAAGCCATGTGTCTGGCTAATCATTCTTTGTTCATTCCATGAATTGATTTATTTTGAGTAGGGACTGTAGTATATTCCTCAAGGAGTTCTAAGCACAAGGGATATAAAAATAAGGAAACAGACAAACTTCACCTCAAGGGATCTTTAATTTGAATGTTAATTCCTAATATTAGCTAAGAGACAGACAAGGGAAATATGTGTTAGTAGGGGACATGTGGAAATTTTAGTTCAGGTGTCTAGCTCTCTAGTCTGGGTAATACAATACTCTGATCACTGCATTATATGAAATTCCTTTGAAGAAGTTCTATTTATTTAAATTAATTTTAGTGGAATTCAATTGAATATTCTACAAACATTCAATCACTAAGACATAATTAAGCCACACTGGCCATATTAAGAACAGATGCAATGGAAGGGCAAAGGGGGAAGAAACTGAAGTTTTCCTCGTATTTGATATTATAGAAAAGTAATTTCTTTAATTAGGAAAGAAACTTAATACATATGCATTCAGTATTTTACATTAATAAGGAATCGAGTATCTAGAGGTCTCATGTATTCATTGATTCAGATTGCTAAATTTAAATATTTGGGAGGCTTGGAAACAAAAAAAAATGTTTTTCTTACACTTTTAGAGACTGGGAAGCCAAGATTGAGAAGCCAGCAGATTGGTTTCAGGTGAGATCTTCTATCCTTGCTCAGAGATCATCAGCACCCTTTGTCCCCACATAGCAGAAGGGACAATCCCATTCCTGACTTCATGATGTAATCCTTCCAAAATTTCTACCACTTAATACCATTTCAGTAGTCATTTTGAGATTTCATATAAATTTTGGAGGGACAAACGTATTCAGTCCATAGCATTCTGCAAAGATTGTAAGTAGGTACGATGTGATGAAAATAATGGAGGAACAGCTGCAGGAACATAAACCTTTCGTGGGCGACTGTATATTAAATGGAATGTTAGAAAGTTGAAGCTATTTCATAACAATATTCTGGCTCTGCATGGAGCAAGAATCACTGAATAATGACTGTGCAGGAAAAAATGGGAGGCTTTAAATGGTATGTTCAGGTTTTAAGACTACTGGGAATGGTGCCATAGACTGGGCGAATTAAATGGGAGACATTTTTTCTCACCATTCTAGGGGCTAGAAGGCTGAGGTGAAGGTGACAGTGGAGTTGTGTTCCAGGTCTCTGTCTGATTTTTAGATGGTTGTGTTTCCCCCTGTATCTTTGTATGGCCTTCTCTCTGTATGTGTCTGTGTTCACATTTACTTTTCTTATAAAAGTATCAGTCATATTAGATGAAGGCTCATACTATAATCCTAATTACTTCTTTAAAATTTCTTTGTCCAAATATGGTCCAATTCTGAGGCTCTGGTTTTGAGCAAATGATAATGTGAGTTACCACATTCCTGGAAGGAGTTCCACTGTGATAGGGATAGAAAGACTATGAAAGTGTCTATCACCAGGAGAAGGTTCTGGGTTTCAACCTCCCCCCTCATTTGCAAGTGTTGGGTATACCTAAATCTTGTGAATTAGACAAGGTTTTACTGACATAGAGAAGAGACAGAAAAATAGCTACAACTGTGACTGTACCCTGTGCCCCTATGGCTAGCTGGTACAACACAGTTACATTGTCTACATAGGCCACCCTTGTTCTGATGGTAAAGGACCTATTCCATTCCCATCAGGAGGGTTAGGATGGGTTCTTAAAATCAGGAATGAGTTTATCATATATTTTGTTAAAATATCTGATTGGAGCAATTTTGTGTTTAGGGGCTGCAGATGTAACTCATTGGTAGAGTGTTTGCATAATATGTGTAAGGCCCTAGGTTCAGTCCCCAGTACCACATATACCGCCCCCACACATACGAAGAATAATTCTATGTTTAGAAATTTCATTCAAAGAAACATAGTGGCTTCAGAAAGAAAAAAAAAGCAAAGATGTTATTCTTTGGAAGTCTTAGAAACTCAATGCATCACTAATTATATGGAGATATGTAGCTATAGGCAATTGGAGCTGACTGTAATCAATTACAAAACAAGTTTAAAATTTTTGAGTGTTTTATTGCCAATAGATGCAGCAGTCTGAATTAAAGAATGTTGTGACTGTTAAGATGAAAAATGATTCTTGGATTTCTGAGTTATTAGATAGTGCATAATACCAACAAAGTGGATAGTCTTCCTTTGTCTTCAAATGTAGCCAAGGGGACTGGCAGAAAAGAAAGAGCTCTCCACAAGACGGAGCCAAGAATCATAGGGAGCAATGCCCCAGGGAGCTCCTTCCTTTTAGAGTCAACAAGTCAAAACAGAGATGATTATTTCTGAAGAATAAGAGAATATGAGGACTTTACAACTTTTACTTGGCTTTTAGAATTTCTATTAACCATCTATTTGTATGGTTGCACTATTTCCTCTATTCCCAATATGAGCATTTAAGACTTTATTTTACAGCCTTGTTATTGTTCTAAAATTCTGTTCTCTTCTCCTCATTGGAGGGAACATATATCTTCTCAGGTCACATATTATCAATCAAATGCAGCTGCATCCCAATGTGATACGTATTACCATTCCCAAATTGTAGAATAATTGAATGAAGCTTTCACAGTATCTCAGAAAAGGTGAATGGAATTTAATTATAGGAAAGCAAATGTGGTTGATAACAGAATGGAAGGTGGCAGAATATTTCAAGTATCCATAGATTTTTACCTCCTTTTCATTCTTGCCATGTTTCCCTGTAGGTGGGTTATACTTCCCAGAGTTGGGGCTTAAGCATACAGTGTTTGAGCCAATGATATGTGAAAAAATATTCTGTTTTCCATGTCTTCTAGAAGTGTTCAATGCACCTGTATCATCCCTAGCTTTCAAACCAAGTGAACAAAACATTGCAGGGAGGTGGAGTTCTTTGGAACCTAATTTAGGAATAATAACTCTTTCCAGATGAAACCTGTTCAGAGAAGATGTAAACACATCTGCAACCATAACAAAAAATATTCTATTATCATAAGTAATTGACATTTTGAAATTATTGACTACTTCAACAAAAAAAGTATTAAAACAAATATCTCATCCAAATAAGGACACATGCATGCATGTGAGATGATGGTGTTACTCAAGTAGAAAGAAAGTCAGTTTTCAAAGTCTGAGGAAATGAGCAGTAGTGACCAATAAGCTATGAACTCTTGCCGTGGAGGTTGTTTTTTAAAAATTCTTCTTTTGTATAACCAGATCCCATAAGCAAAGAAAAAATAGATAAAATAAAAGCAGGGAACTTTGTGCTTGGAAACAGGGTAAAATAAGGAAAAATAATTAAAACTTACTTTGTGATCTGTGAGGTGTGTGAGGAGGGCCTCACCTCCCAACTTGGAGTTTCAATGTAGAATGCAAAATTTGTGGGTCAGAGTGGAGTCTGTGGGTTCTTTATGAATCTCTACCAGTAATATTTAAAGTATTTCAGCTTCTATATCTTTCAAAGTAATCACAAGCTTTTAATTTATCATGGTTGCATTTCAGTGTTCATAAGGATAGGTCAATTAAAATACTAAACATTGCATAATTTAAAGTGAAGATGTCTAAGTAGATGATTTACTACTATCATTGAATTTAATGTTTGTACTTCAATATATTTTTGTTAAAATATAGAATTTTGCTCTTCAGTATATTAAGCACTTTTATTCTTTGAATTATATAAATATACTTAAAATAGTTTTTTGAGATATAATTTATATACTATAAAATATATCTGGTTTACGTATATAGTTCAATGGTTCTTTTAGTATAGAGTTATGCAATAATAATCACACTTTGATTTGAAACATTTTTTCCTTTCTCCCAAAGCCCCATGTCCATTAATAATTCATTTTTTTTCACCCTCTATCAGTCCCTAACATGACATTATATTTTTTATGTATAGATTTGACAATTGTGGAAATATTTTTATAAATGGACTCCTACAGAATATGGTCTTTTGTGACTCATCTTTCATATACTATAGGTTGTAGCATAAATTGACTCTCTATTTCTTTTCATGAACAAATAATTTTCTATTTGTGAATCTATCACATTTTATTTATTTTTTTCAGCCACTGACAGATATTAGATTATTTTCATTTCTTGACAACTCAGAATAATGCTGCTATAAATATTTATGTACCAGTTTCATGTAGACATTTATTTTAATTTCTCCTGGGTAGTCATTTAGGAATAGAATTAGATCGCATGTTAATTTTGAATTTAGTAATATTGATATTTGGGAATGTATTTACTTTCTTTAAAACTGCAGAAAAATAAAGCTACTCTTCCTAAAATTCTGAGTAATATTTTTAAGTTATAGTGCTATCACTTTTAATCATCCACAGCAGTTATGATCTACTTTTGAGAGAGAGAGAGAGAGAGAGAGAGAGAGAGAGAGAGAGAGAGAGAGAGAGAACGAGTGCAAGAGCTCAGAAGCTATGAGTTTCAAATTTAAGATGGTGGCTGCTTCTGCCCAACACAGATTTTTATCAAAATAGCAGTTGTACTTACTGCAGTTTCTCTGAAAACCTAAATGACAAAAATGATCACATAAGGTAGTAATTTTGTAATTTTTTGGCTGAGTGGCCCTGAGTCTATTGGCACCCAACAGTGAGGAAAATTATTTATAAACAGCTACATTATATGCTATACCAAGTTATATAGTGCCTCAAACTTTAAAACTATTGCAAAAAAATATTGTGCCAAAGTTTTACATTCTTATCTTTTTACCAAACTCAATTTCAAAGTCAGATTTTTTTCCCTCATTAAATCAGCTTCATTTTATTTCATACTATTGTTTCTGTTCATTGTTCTAGATTTTTTAAAGCAGGTGTTTCTTGAAGTAATGTATAAGCCAAGGAAAAAAAAGCCTGAAAGTATTTTTGTTATCCATAAATATAAAGGTTTTTAAATTACAAGTATTAAGATTGCAACTTAAGAAACTTTTTGTTTGGGGAATACATATTTTTCTGTTAAATAAGGTGTTATATTGGCCTTCTTATCAGAGTTCACAGCAGTGATGTAATAACCACAGATTAAGGCTACTGGAAGTAGATGCTGATTACCTAATTCAATTCATTGATTTTTGAAATGTCAAATTTGTCTTTAAGTTTTTTTTTTTTTTTTAATTTCAATACAGTGATATGATGTTTGTAATGGGAATGGAAATAAAATGATATTTTCCTATAATTTAGGGAAATTATTTGTTACAATAAAGTACACTACCCTGATTATCCCACAGTTACATTCAGAGTTAGTGCAGATTCACCGATGAATAAATATGTGTGCTACAGATTATCTTCCTTGTCTAATGGCACAGGGCTGCTGATAGAGCTGAAACTTTAATCCAGAATGATCTCACATGAAAGCACCTGAGCTCCTTTCACCCTATCAGGGTTCCTCTCCACTAAATTCAGTCATGTGATCAACACATGTTGAGTCAAAATTTTTAGATAGGTGACAGAGTTACAAAATGTAATACCAAACAAGTTTTGCTGAGAGATTACAGCCACCTGGCAGAGTAATTGCTGCATGCAATTACAATAGAGGGTGATAAATATCAAATTTTAGTCTCATATATGTGGCATGAAAGATGCAAATGACTACAATTATGCTTGGAGCAAAAAGGTTGAGGAGCATTCATTTTTTGGAAAGTCATACATTATATAGGATTCTGAATAGAAGATGTTCAGAGAAAGGGATATTAGGGGAATAATGGAGAACAGAAGCAGCATCTTACATAGATAGCCATGATAGGAAGTTCAGAACCAGAGTCACACATTGCAACATGTCATGTTGAAAGGAATTAATCTGGAGTGGTCTCCTTGGTCTAGATCACAGAGGACCTTCCATTATAAACTGAAGTGTTTTCACTTTTTCTTAAAAGTTTCAGTTACCTAGTGACAAGTAAGATAAGAAAACAGGTGAAAGGCCATGGTTTGGACATGGCATGTACTGCAAGAGTTTGACAATAAGGCAGAATTTTCCCTAACATTAATGTCTTTGCATTTAGACGGGATGCATGATTTATTTTGAATTTCAAAAATCACTGAAGTGAGATAATTATATTTTCAAATGGGATGGGTAAATTAACAAGATTGGAAAATAATTTAAGGAATGAGATTTCAGGATGAAAAACCAATTAGGAAGCAGACAGGAAAGGATAAGTCAAAAGAGATGGTGTCATTGAGGAAAGTGGCGGTAAACACACCAAACAAAACACAGGAATCTGCCGTATCTTGGAAGTGTTTATATAATGATGAAGAGGTGAATTGAATATTCCTATTCATCATTGAAGGGTCAAAATTATTTTATCCTAAAGGTAATACCCAGTAACTACTAACATCTTTCTTAAACACATGCTGCTTTCTCACTTTCACTAATGATTATTCACGTTTAGTGACACTGATGATGTTTCTCTTTCTGGATATTTGCCTATTGCAAACTTTTTACTTTCAACATCCTAACAGTTTGACCAATATATAAGTATTATCTTTGAATCCCAAAGCACCAAAACGTCAATGACATTACATAAAAAATTTTTACAGATACTTGTAGCATTGTAAATAATGTATCATATATGCCATAAATGTGGCTAATGATGGCTTTTACTTTCCTTGAGAGTTGCACATGACAAATTTCCATTTTTCTCAAATCCTTTGGTTGATCAGTTTTCTCTATTTTTGCAACTTAATCCAATTAGAGAATTTCAACATATAATACATTAATTTAAAATATAGATAATATATTTATTATTATTTTTCTTATTACTTAATGTAAGCACATTCAAAAATTAAACAGAATTCCAAAACATATCTATTTCACATATGTGAAATAGAGATATTAGAATAAGTGAATACCTTGAAATTATTTTCTGACTATAGACTGTATTTCCTTTAGAAATAGTGCTTATATATTTATTTATCCTGTCACTTATGTATTTATTTATTTAGACAATAAATACTCAAGATATGTTTAAACATTTTTAAAATTATACAATGATACACTGTAAAATTATTATTTTCTTCTTTTGGGAAAAAAATGAGGATTTTGCTTCAGTGCCAACAAAATTCTTCCAACTTGCTTTTTTCCTTTTCTCTGTTGGAGTCTGGCAATGCTACTGGAATGTCACTGAGACTGCAGCAATTAGCCTTCTTTTATTGCTGAGCAGATGTTCTAAGTGATGTGCTCATTTGACATGAGTTGGGATTGAGATATCAAAGCTGTTATAATTTAATTCTGGTTAGGTCAAAAGGCTTCATTATTATCAGTTCAAAATATTCATAAAATATAATAAAACTTGCACTTATTTCCAATTAAATTGAGTTTCACTTAGTCATGGAATGCCACAATCTCCCACCATCGCATATGGTAGCATGAGCTGCTGTTTGACAAGTTAATATTCATGTTCATGATCATAATCTGAGGGGGTTTATTTGTATACATAACAATCATTGCTGATTTATTTTTATTATGATACTGAGAGCAGCTGATTTAAAACAGCAGGGAAAATATTTTCTGCATTATTGTCTTTTCCAGACAATAGGCACTCTGAGAACCTTCCTTTATTACCAAATTCTCTAAATACTTTCCTATTACTCATAAAAAATATTACATCTCTAAAATGCTGTCCTTTTCTTTCATCTCTACTCAACTTTCTAAACGAAAGAAAAATCAACTGTCAACTTTTTTTTTTTTTTTCTGGTAATAAAGGGTTTTTATTTTTTTTTTAATTTTTTATTGTTGGCTGTTCAAAACATTACATAATTCTTGATATATCATATTTCACACTTTGATTCAAGTGGGTTATGAGCTCCCATTTTTACCCCAAATACAGATTGCAGAATCACATCAGTTACACATCCATTGATTTACATATTGCCATACTAGTGTCTGTTGTGTTCTGCTGCCTTTCCTATCCTCTACTATCCCCCCTCCCCTCCCCTCCCCTCGCCTCTTCTCTCTCTGCCCCCTCCAACTGTCAACTTTTTGCAATGCCAGATTCAGTTCCAACTTGCTCAATTGCGTTGTTTGTATGATGAGCTTCCACAAATGATTAATTTCCATCTCTAAACAAAAGTAATAGCCAACTGCTTTGAAATAGATCACTCCCAACCTACATTAAGTTAATGCAAACCAATTTAGTCATTAGGATTGTTAAATTAATTGAATTGACTTTGCAATTTTCTGGTTATTTCAGTCTTAACCACTGAATCAGATCCAATCTATATTGACTCAATCAATTTGTGAAAAGTGACTATTACTATAGCTAAATAAACAATTCTGTGCCTAGTAAGAGAGCATTATTTTGGGCATCTTGCAAAGTTCTTGCTATACAGCACTAATTCAACATGCAGTCAAGTACTGCCTAATGATGACCCAGTCGACAATGGACTGCATACATGAGAGTATATACCATGTAGCCTAGCTATGTAGTATGCTATATGATATGAATTTGTGCATATACACTCTATAAAGTTTGTACAGTGACAAAATTGCCTAATGCACACTTCTTAGAATGTATACCCATTGACCCACATATGACTATACTTTGTTTACATGACAGAATTATGAAAACAATTCATGATTTTCTCCTTAAAGGGAAGGCAGTAGACATAACTGGTCAGGTGCACTAAGAAGATTAGTAGGTGGGTGCAAAACCTTTTACATGTTCCCAGGAATAGCAGAAGACTCATATCATAAACATAAGTCATTATCTGATATTTACATCAAAGAGCATTCACTGATAACCACTCTCCTACTACCATGACCATGCCATCCCCACCTTCCCACACGTGAATACAGCTACTGTTGGCCACTACTCCCTCAATTTAGAGGAAACCACAATCATTTAGTTTTTGTTGATTATATTAATTCATCTCATCAACTAATGACTCAGAAAGCTCAAAATTATTTATCCTCCCAGACTTCGTCAACGTCAGGTATCCAGAATTCATAGGTTGGTTATCTGGTTGAAAATAAAAATATATAAAATTATATATAAAGTTTTACATGATGTGCTTGGTGAATGTTTTGCTTTTTCTAGTTGTAGAGATAAATGCTCTCGTAGAATACTTGAACAGTGTTCAAATGGCAGAGCTGAAACAACCCTCAAAAGAAACATTCTGAGCAAATATGACGCCTTCCTTCAGAACCCATGGATTCACTGATCAGAGGCCTGTATGGTGGGAAGTCCATAAAAGGATACATGGGTCCTGGAACTCATTTTCAAATTCACTGTTTTCTACTCATCTTGTCAGACTGTTCTCGACACTGTTTGTGTCAGCTCACAGCCTCTGAGAAGCAGAAGACAGAACTTTTCCAAGATTTTATCTAAGAACTTGATTGAAGAAGCCTGTGATTACACAAGTCAGAGGAAATGAAGAATGGGCTGCATATACTTAGTTGTTAAATAACCATCGAAATCTGTTGCTAAGTGAACAAAAAGAAAGGTAAGTTGCATGAAGTCTCTGAGACCTGAGGAGTCAGATCCCCTGTCTGAAAAATTCTGTCTCTGCTGAGAGTGGGCCTGCCTTCCCATTGCCCCACCAACAGTGGCTGCAAAGACCCAATAAGATGCAAGTAGTTTTTGTTAAAAGGCAGTGATGGGAGTCAGAACTCAGCAGCTGGGGCTCTTGTTCTATTGTATGTGTTTGCAGTTGGAGGTCTCTGAGGTCCACTGCCACTGTCACACCAAAATGTCTCCACACTCTAAAAACATTTTCTGTTCCTATATTCACAGTTTCCTTTTTTTCCTCAATGGTATTGCTTTGTTTTATCCTCTATTTAATGAACATGTTCATTTTTACTGTATAGTGCACTTCTTCCTGCCTGAAAATACAGATTCATGCTGGAACATTGTGTTAAAACAACGACAACAATTCCTCCTCTGACAATGAGCTCATTTCTGTCTTGTCTCTCATTTATCCAGTTCTTCTGTTCCCTTTACTAGCATCCTTCTTTAAAAAAATAATTTTTTGTTTGTTCTAATCAGTTATACATGTCAGTAAAATGGACTTTGAAACACTGTATATAGATGGAGTGTAATTTCTCGTTCCTCTGGTTGTATATGATACAGAATCCCACCAGTCATATAGTTATATAAGTACATAAGGTAAGAATGTCTGACTCATTCTACCATCCTTCTTACCCCATGCCCCTCCCCTCACTTCATTCCCCTCTACTTAATGTAATGTAACTCTACTCTTCCCTATCCCTCCCCATTAGAGTGAATTAGCATCCACATATCAGAAAAATCATTTTGGCCTTTGGTTCTTTGGGATTGGCTACTTTGGCTTAGCATGATCAATGTTCATACCAGCATAATTCTTGAGAGGAATACCACGTTCACTGTCTTAGCCTTGGAACCTACCTTGTACTTGTGTCCACTGGATGGTGGCAGAGTCTAATTGCCAAGTCATTTGTCAATTTCTCTAACTTTATCTTATTCAAAATTGAAACTGTGACACACACACACACACACACACACACACACACACATATTTATATTTTCTAAGTAGGTACTAAGCAGAAATCCTTATTTATTTACCCATATTTCTTCCTCAAACACAACTCGTGTCAGAGACGATGGAGCTACACTGCATCCAATTGTGTAAGTAAGAAAAAATGGAGTCACTTTACACTCCTACGGCCACCTCATCCAGTATCTCCTCTTGTACTTTATCTTTTTATCTTTATTCTATCCATTTTTTCTGTCTTCCACTCTACGCACGCTAGTTGCTCTCTCATATGAGTTATGGCAATAGCCTCTCTACTCATCCCTTCTTGTCCCTCATGATGTTCCCAACCCATTCTCCAGAGAGTTATCAGACCAGAATAAAACTTACACGTTAAGAATCCAAAAATCAGCCAGGCGTGGTGATACACACCTGTCATTCCAACAACTTGGGAGCCTGAGGCAGGAGGACCACAAGTTCAAAACCAGCCTCAGCAACTTAGTGAGGCTTTTAGCAACTTAGCAAGATCCTGTCTCAAAATAAAAAAGGGCTGGTGATGTAGGTCAATAGAAAGCATCCGTATGCTCAATTCCTGGTACAGGAAAAAAAAAAGAAAGAAAGAAAAAGGAAAAGAAAGAAAAACAAAATGAAAAATAAGAGAGAATCAGAAAATCTTATTTTAATCTTAATGCTTTTCTATTGCACTTAGAAGGAAATATAGGCTTTTTTCCTTAAGATAATAAGAACTCAGCTTTGTCTTTCTTTGATTTATCATTTGGACCTTATTTCAACTGCAGTTTCTAACGTTCCATTACAAGAGGTTTTAACTTATTGAAAAATGCCAAACTTTTTCTCATTATTTCACATTTTCCTCTGCCTTGCACATCGTTATCTATATTTCATTTAGTGTGACCATTCTAATTTATTTACTGGAGAAATCCAGCATAACATGAGTGTCCTGTTTCTTTTTGGAAATAACTCAGTTTATACACATTCTGTATCAAAACAGCAAACTATTCTTACTTTTCAATTCTTCAAATAAATGTCACTTCATCAGAAACCTTGCCTGTGCCTACTTTCCAAAGAATTTTCCAAAGTTTTTTTCCCTGTCTAATTTTCTTCAAGCATATATTTTAATTATCATATATTTTATTAAGTTTCTAACTTACTGAATGGTCAAGAATTATTTCACATCCTGCAAGGAAAGCAACAAGTTGATTGAATGATGATATATTGCTTTTGTGTCACTCATAATTTTCATTTTAGACTAGATAAATTACATTGAATCTAATTCTTCTACACTAAAAATGTAATATATCAATAATAAATGGTCACAGTATTTCCAAACCTTCCCAGACTCATAGTTTTCCAAGTTGTGTTTTGCTCACTGGGATCACTACTCTTCTTTCCTATGCAATATTGTCCTTCACATTGTTAAGAAAATGGCAAGTGTAGGAAACGTAAGCAATTTTTTTTTCAAAGACTATTTTGTAATTTTCCAAACATTAAAAACCAAGCCACTGGCATATATTTTGCTAGTTTGGGTGTTGATATGTTCATAATCTTCCTAGAAGATCCTGAGTTTTTATTCCTTCTACAAGTAGTCATAAAAATTGTTCTGTATTGGCATGGCAAAGCATGAAGCTTTTCAATTCTATCACAATTGTGATAACAACCTGACACTCTTTTCCATACGCTCATTCTTCAGTTGTTCAGGCCTCTGACTTTACGAAAAGGGCCACCACCTCATTCTAATTCTGACAAAATTTAGCCACTTCAACCCTTCTTTTTTTACCCTAAGCTGTATATCTCTTGTACACATTGTAAGTTGAAGGGAAATTTCAATTCTTGTTTTACTTTGGTTCCCTCTTATGCCTTTCAGATTTTCTTGGGTATAACTTTCCCGCTCCATTGTAATATGCTAACTGCATGGCTGGGATGGTTGGGCTGTGGTGAGGACAAATTTGTATGCTGTAGACTGCCTACTTTTGTATGTAGTCCCACATAGAGGAAAGAACCAGCCAGCTCTCTGGACTTTTCTAATATGGGTACTAAATTCATCATGAGAACTTGAGCCTCAGGAATAATCACTTCCCAAAGTTCCTTATCTTCAAAGATCTTCACACTGAGATTAGGGTTTCAACAAATGCAATTTATGAGGACATTGATAGTACATTATAATCTTTCAGTCAAATTTTAGAAACTTAATTGCTAATATTTATTGTTATATCTTTACCTTACCAATGTGCTACAAGGATAGCTCTAAACTCTGTTCCTTATCTGTATGCAACTTAGAAGAATCTAGTCATATTCTGTAAAGCAATTAAGAACAGTATGAAGATCATTTTTTTCCCAGAAAAGTTTTGTAAACTGTTTGTGATTGCAGTAATTTTCTTTCTATTTAAAACTCCAATAGTTTTTAGGCTTTGTTTAAAAAATTGGCAGTTATAATTTTACAACCTATGAGGACTCATTTAAAGATGTGTTTTGTTGTATGCTTAATGATATATCTTCTCTCAACTCACATAAGAGAAACGGCAGGGTTTTACCCTGACAATGTCACAGCTGTTCCAAATTCCCTTACTTAGTCACTTCCCAGCTTTTATAGCTTCTGCAGCTGTCAGCAGCAATGGCTTTCTCTTTGTTAGGCAGGGGGAATGTCTAAACTTATAATTAGACCTCAGTTATGAAAATGTAACTAGTTAATCATAGCTTTCATTAGAGTTTGTGCATTCAAAAGGGATTTAAACATAGCCAAGAATGGTTGAACACCCTAAACAAAGGTAGCTTGAATTATTTCATGGTTTATTTTCTAATTCAGATACAAATTTTCATCCTCACCACACCACTCACAATTATCATCTGAATTATTATCCAGTATCTTTAAATTCTCTAAAATGTTGATGTCACCTGTTAACTACATTATTCTTTGATGAAATCATCTTAATTGCAAACCTGACATATGTGTAAGCAAGAGAAAAAAAAAATAGTAACAACAATCAGCACATTTTACCTCTAAAATATACAATCAAATAGGGGCAAACAAAACTACAAGACAATGAATTTTAAACAAAACATATAATATGTGTTACTTATTAAAATAAGTCATTGATAAGATTATTTTTAGTTAATTAAATTTAGATTAATTCATTATTTTTCAATTTCCCTCTTCTTTTCTCTACTTCAATTCAACTTCTGTGAAAACCTGGTTACCACAGCACATCTTTGTACACTTGTACTTCTTTATTGCAAAAATTTTATTCATGAAATAAAAATGACTTTTTTCCTTTTAGCACTACTATTTCAAGGAGTTACCATAATCTGAAATACATTTAAAAAAATAATTTGACAATATTTGGTTTAAGGATGGTTCCTTAAATCATATAAAATATGTTCAAAACAAATTTTAATTTATCCTTCAAATAAAAAATAATTAAGTTAAATCTTTATAAGTTAACATGTTGGCCTTCAAGAGTTTATAAGGAAATCATTGCCCCTTTCTTCCTTCTGTAGTTAAGACCAGAAATGGTCTTTCAACTCATGAGTAACTTGTGCTATTGGCATTCTATACTTCTGAATTCAACACTATACAATTTTTACGTTTTTTAAAATTTATTTCTTAGTTTCCACTAATTGTGAAATTAATAAAAATATTGAAAATACTCTAAGCTTTCTTGTACCTTGACTTCCATTTTTTTTTTTTTTTAACTTGGTTAACAATTTCCTAACTCATGATGAGCTCATATTTAGATCTCTGCTTCCTCCAGGTGAGAGATTTTGGAGACAGTGTCAACAGAGCAGTCAAAGTTGATCACAAAATCACAGACAGCCTCAACTACACTAAAGGATTCTGTTAATTGTTTTAAATCAACATATACTTTGAAATTACTTCTAAAAAATAAATTATCTTTTCATCGCTACTCCCAAATACACAAAATTCAAATCAAAAAAAAAAAAAAAAAAACCTTATCACTCCCATCTTTTTTAAGTTGTGAAGTTCCTCTAAGTAGCTGAGTTCATTTTTTTACCTCATATTACTCTCTGAAGAAGCCTGGGTTAATCTTAGTCTTCCACTAACTTCTGCTATCATCCACATGCCTAATTGCCAAATTCTTAATTCCAACACAGCATCAATTCTGAAATACAGTGTTTCTGATTGCCATCTCCATTTGTCATCCACACTGGATATCCCAAAATATCCAAGAAGGAATTCATGTTAATTCATTATAATGTTTATACTTTTTTTAGTTTTCCTTAGCTCAGAAAACCATAAAGATCTCATCCAGTGTGAGATAAAATAAAGAATTATTTTCAACATACTCAAGCTATAATCAAGGCCTGTTGGGCTTGCCTCTTAAATATTTAAAGTTCTTTATTCTCTGCAATTTTAACTTTATTCAACCTGCAACCATATTTCCCCTGCAATTATTGCAGCTATTTTTTTTTTCGCTTTTTAATTTGGTCTTCAGTCATCTATCTTACATAGCCATAGACTTTCTATTTTACAAATTTCTTTCACTTAATTTTTCAAAACATAAATATGATCTCATTAGCACTTGTATGATAATTCTTAGTACTCTACAAAATAATTCAGAACAATATATATTCCATGCTTTTATAATTATATCAAAATGGATTCTACTGTTGTACATAATAAAAAATAGAGTAAATTTTCAGAAAACAACTTATTCTTCCAAATTAACTGTACAACACCTACTTTTATAAAAAGAGTGAGAACCTAACTCTAAGACATCAGAACTAAAACCAATTCAATACATAGAAACCCCTCCATGATGTGATCTCTACATGTCATTACATCATCTGTAATAATTTTATCATTTTCCTTTCTACATATATTAAGCTAACTTTACTTTATTTTTTTAAGTACATATGGTATGTTCCTTCATCCATGAACCTTTGCAAATCTGGCTCCTCCTGAATAGGGAAACATACGCCATAAATGTATACCATATGAACTCTGAATCGCAGTGTGGCACAAAGGAATTGTCCAAACACTGTGCTAAACATCTTGCCCAAATTTTAGTCTGGCCCCCACCAGTGCTAACTCATGCCCTTCAAGATGACCCCAGCCTCTATATTGAGGGTGGTCAAGAAAGCACAATGCTGCTAAATCATAAAAAATGTACTTTGTCTTCACCAACAGTACCAAATCATTTTCAGCTTACTGTGTTTTTGTAATTTTTCAATTTTTCCTTTCCCTTTGGCTTCTCACAGTCTGTCTGTTTTGTCTTCAGCTAACATTGTCCCAACCTGATAGAACCTGTTTTGTTTTTTCTCTTCTCTCTTTTTCTTTTTCTTTTTTTTTTTTTTTTGTGTGTGTGTAGAGGAGGAGGTTCCAGGGATTGAATGCAGGGCACTTGACCACAGAGCCACATCCCATCCCTATTTTGTTTTTTATTTAGAGACAGGGTCTCACTGAGTTGCTTAGTACCTTCCTTTTGCTGAGGCTATCTTTGAACTTGCAATCCTCTTTCCTCAGCCTCCTGAGCCACTAGAATTACAGGCATCAGCCACCATGCCCAACTCTCTGTTCTTTAAAACCTCAGTCATAGGGGGAATTGAGTTCCTGTTGACTGTGGATTTTTCTTATATTGCAGTATTCTAAATAAAATCTGTCTCACTGCCTTCAACAAGTACCCAGTATTTTTCCATCAGGGCACTGAATAGTATCTTCTTTTAAATCTTTGCATTTCAATCCAAGTACCTTACTCTGGAAATCCTTCCATAACATTCCTGCAGACACACATGCACCCACCCCCATCCCAGCCTTAAGTATAGCTACTTTGTAACCTACTATAAGATAGTTCTAAAAAGATAAAACTATAAACTCTATGGTGGCATGAAATGAACACACCTCAAAAAAGCAAAGCTTTCTGACTGAGATTTTAAAGAAACAACAGAGATTCCTTATTAAAATATTTACAAATGGCTGGTTGCAATGGCAGCAAAACTAGCCTTAAAAAAAATTCAGGGTATGGAACCAGAGGAGGTTTATGGGGAGAAAATGATAATTTCTTTACTGGACAGAATTTATTTGCCTATATATGCAAGAATTATAGGTATTTCTATCAGTAATTTGCAATTTATAGAACTGTAAAGTAGCTTGAAAGCAATAAAAGCCCTTCATAGAATCAGAATTGGATACCTAAATATGTGCTATAAACTATCTGTGTTTTCCATTGAATTACAAATTCTTTGCTGTAGATTTTATATCTCAAATTTAACCAATATTAATAGATAATATCAATTCTATTTTTCTCAGTATAAGATAGTATAAATGTAAGAATGTTAGAGTACCATTAATGTGTAGCAGCAAGGGTTTTAAAAATAGATTTAAGTTAAGTCTAGCTTCAGTAATACACACACACACACACAGACACTCACATGTATCATTTGGTGGTTATGTGAATAATTTTATATAATCTATATAAAGAGAAAAGACAAAGAACAGTACTGCATATCCCAGTATACATGACTATATAACAACTAATGAAAAGGAAATACAATTTAGAGTTACATTTTATAGCACAATTTTTTTAAAAAATGATGCACCTATTAAATCATAAAAGCTTAATATAAATATTTTATTAAAAATGAACCTTATAATAACAAAATTTCTATCAAATTCTAGTAATCCCAACAAAATACTTGAAATATCAAAAAAACATGAGGAAAAACACTTTGAAAAAAAAATAATTAAATCAAAATCATTTAAAAAAAAATCACACAAGGTTATAAGAATGTGGGTATGCAATCATATAATTTTCTGATAAATGTTTTCTAACATTCCTCAGAAGTTAACCAAAATATTTTCTTCTTTAGCCTCTGGGTAAATGCATCATATTTTTAATTTTCTATGCCAAATATATAATTACCTTAAAATTAGCAGCTTCAAACAGCCCCAACTACCTCAGTTTTGTGGGTCAGAATCTGGGAATGACTTGGCCATTTCTCCTCTTTAAGGTTTTAAGACGGCTTTGTTAATTATTTTTAACCAGGCATGAGCACAGAGCCATCCTCTTTCCTGCTCAAAGGGTTGTTGGCAGCTTTCAGCTCCTGGTGGTTGTATAATTCATGGTAACTTGCTCCTTCAAAGAGAGAGAGAGAGAGAGAGAGAGAGAGAGAGAGAGAGAGAGAGAGATGGCAGTGTGAATCTGCTAGAAAGATGAGTTGTGTATAACTGTTCTCCAAGCAAGTTTGAATCTTACACAAAACGACCTTGGGACTTAACCTCCTGTCACCTTTACTATTGAGTAATGAAGTGATACAGGTATTGAGATGTCTTCCTAAGTGTTTATCACTTTGGTTAGAAATAAGTCACAGATTTTGCCCACTCTAAGGGGTGGTGGGCATATGCCAGGATGTGTGTAAAAACCCCAAAGATGTTGGGGAGCCACTTTAGGACCTGATCACCTGTTAGAGTCTGTAAACAAGTCTGGATGGTGCCTGGCATTTTGCCAGAGGGAGTGGTTTGTGAAGTAATGCCAGCGAGCCATTAAGTGTGGAGATTCCTTATTGGTTGACTGCTGTATCTAGTTTATGCTAATTAAGATAAGCTCTGTGGAATGTATAAATACCTCTGTTGTCCTACAATAAACGGCTCCCACTCCTGCTGTATCAATCTATACAAGTTGCTTGTCATCCCCCCCTGCTAGTTTGCTGCAGCCGGACTGCGGCAATCACCACCATCTGCAATAAACTCACAAGCTATTTCACAGTCTTCAGATATTAATATAAGGCTCTTCTAAGGAATCTTGATGAAACAAATTCATTTTGAATTTGAATTTATATTGAAAAACAATTTCCTAAGGAACCAAGTCTAATTGATTTTGTTGTGTCCTACTCACAAAGTAAACTGGAAAATTTTATTGTAAATAATTTACCTATAATATTAAGAATTATGTACTTGAACTCAAAATATCCAAATAAAGTGTATTTTGATTGAAATCTGGGAAAAAGCTACCTTAAAGCCTGTTTTCAGAAAGAGCGATGACTAGGTTTTCAAGTCATTCTGAAAATTACTAAAAATTCTTATTCAAAAGCAGTAAAGCAGTAATATCCTAAGGCAGGTAGGGGGTATCAAACACCTACAATAACAGGTAAGTAGAGTATAAACTGATGATCAAGTGTAGCTATTTTATACTAAAATAGAAAGTGTTGTGTAAATTGATGCTTTTATTTCCTCGTTTTTTATTCCCTTCAAATTATACTGTCACATGTCTATATTCATTTAGTCTCCAACCCTGTCAGCATATTTTAACGGTTTAGAATGAAAGTTGATTACTATTTTTACTTTAAAGAGGAAGGAAACTTGGTCAAATTATGTAAAGACAAAATGTATGTGTAGCTGAAGCTGAAGTCTAAAAAGGCCACTTGTAGATGAAGTCTAGGGACTTTGTTCATTCACTGAACATCTGATAACTGCACCTCACTGATAGGAAACAGAAGAATATGGGCTGTGTTTAACAAATTGATCTGCATAGAAAAATCATTTGAATGTTGCAGGATAAATGTAAGGAAAGGTTTTAAGAAAAAAGATGATAAGTCACGATGACATTCTTCAGACAAATAGAAAAAGCAATTATAAAATTTATTATGAGAAATAAGAGACCCAGAATAGCTAAAGCATTCCTTAGCAAGAAAAGTGAAGCAAGAGGCATCACAATACCAGACCATAAACTATAAGACAGAGCTATAGTAACAAAAATGGCATGGTATTGGCACCAAAATGGACTTGTAGACCAATGGTACAGAATAGAGGACACAGAGATAAACCCGCATAAATGAGATTCTGTCATAATAGACAAAGGTACCAAAAACATTCACTGGAGAAAAGGTAGCCTATGCAACAAATAGAGCTGGCAAAACTGGAAATCCATATGATAGCAAAATGAAATTAAATATCTATCTGTCATCCTGCACAAAAACCAGCTGAAAGTGAATCAAAGACTTTGGCACTAGAACAGAGACCCTGCATCTAACATAAGAAAAAGTAGGCTCAAATCTCTATCATGTTGGCCTAGGCTCTGCCTTCCTTAATAAAACTCCTAAAGCACAAGAAGTAAAATCAAGAATCAATAAATGAGATATATCTAAATTCAAAAGCTTCTTCTCAGTAAACAATCAATAATGTGAGGGAGAAGCTACAGATTGGGAGAGAGTCTTTACCACATGCACCTCATAAAGCATTAATATCGAGGATATTTAAAGAACTCAAAAAAAAAATTAACACCAATAATACAAATAACCCAATAAATAGGCTGAGTAACTAAGCAGACACTTCACAGAAGAAATGCAAGCAAGCTATCACCAAATATAAGAAAAAGTGTTCAACATCTCTAGCAATTAGAGAACTGCAAATCAAAACTACACTAATATTTCATCTCATGTCAGAATGGCATTCATCAAGAAAACAGGCAACAATTAATGTAGGTGAGGATGTGGGGAAAAAAAGTACACTCATATATTGCTGGTGGGACTGCAAATTGGTACAGCTACTCTGGAAAGCAAATTCCTCAGAAAACCAGGCATGGAACCACCATTTGACCCAGCTATCATACTCCTTGGTTTATACTCAAAGGACTTAAAATCAGAATACTACAGTAATGAAACCACATCAATGTTTATAGCAGCTCAATTCACAATAGCTAAACTACTGAACCAACCTAGGTATCCTTCAATAGATGAATGGATAAAGAAAATGTGGTATACATAGTGAATGGAATATTACTCAACTTTAAAGAAGAATGAAATCATGGCATTTGCCAGTAAATGGATGAAGTTGGAGAATATCATGGTAAGTGAAATAAGGCACTCCCCAAAAAACAAAGGCTGAATGTTTTCTCTAATATGTGGATGATAATTCACAATAAGGCAGAGGATACTAGAAAAGAATAGTGTTACCTTAGATCAGGTAGAGGGAAGTGCAAGGAGGGGAGGGGAGGAGATGTGAGGATAGGAAGGATAGTAGAACAAAACAGACATTATCACTTTATGTATATATGTGACTGCATGACCAATATGAGTCTACCACATGTACACTCAGAAAAATGAGAAACTATATTCCAACTATGTTTATCAAAGTGCATAAATGTATTCTATTGCAATGTATAACTAATTAAAACAAATTAAAAAAATTAAAAAAGAGAACTGCCAGAAAAATGTTAACAATTTTTCAGTTAATATCCTGTAGAGGACTGGGGTTGTAGCTCAGTGGTGAAGGATTTGCCTAGCACATGTGAAGCCCTGGGTTTGATCTTCAGCACCACATAGAGCTACAATAAAGGTATAAAATAAAGTTATTTTGTCCATCTACTTTTAATAAATTTTAAACTAAGTAGCCAATGGGATCTCAATTAGAACAAGACACATTACATGCTTGTATAATGATTGCAAATTTGAATCTAATGTCATGTATAACAAAAAAAGTTTAAAAAAAGAAAAAAAATAGCCAATGAAAAATAAATGTTAAAAACAATCAAGCAAACCTTGTAGCAATATCCTTCAAAACTTCATATAATAAAAATGGTTGATATTTCAATGATTTATTTTTCTTGGTACTGGGAATTGAACTCAGAGATGCTCTTCAACAGAGTTACATTTACAGCCCATTTTTAATTTTTTTTTTTTTTTTGCTTTTTTGAAACAGCTATTTTCACTAAATTGCTGTAGCTGGCCTTGTACTTGCAGTCTTCCTGCCTTGACCTCTGGAGCCTCTGGGATTCCAGTCATGTGCCACCGTACCTGGCTTACTTCCATTATTTCTAAAACCTACTGATCTCCCTTAAATAACAAAGTGCTCCAAGAGCGTGTTTGGTGATGGAGTAGAGAGAGACAGAGATGAAGAGCAGTTTGGGTTTCACTTGGGGACCAGTTAGTGTGTCACTGTCAATCTGTAAGGGAGTACTTAGTGCATAAAATGCCAACTTGAAACTCACTGAATTTAAACAACCAATTATTTTTCAATCGTCTTCAGAGTGTCTGTATGGTTCTCCTCATTGGAGTTGAATTTTCCTGGTCATAACTGACCTGCTATTGCTTCTGTGTGAGCTTGCTAGGGGATAGCTGTTTGCTTATTCTCTGGCTACTGCTCACCATCTCTTGTCTGGGCACTCATATTCCCAGGCTGACTGGTTTGACATTGCTCTTAAGGTGAAGGCAGGGGAGAAATGCAGATGTGCGATGGAAGTGTGTGAACACTCTTGAAACCTAGGCACGTAGGCAAAAGCCCAAGCAAGAAATAAGGTCAACCTGAATTCAACCTAAGAAATAGACTCCTTTCAACATGGGAAAAATGAAAAGTTAAACTTTAAAAGAGAAGAAAACTCTGGGACTCTTTTCAATCTACTGATACAATCAGAATGAGGGAATCTTGTCTTCTGTTAATGTTACCAGAATTAATGAAGAAATTGGTGTCCTGTATTGGGCTTTCTATTATAGGTTCATGAAATCCATCTCTGCATTCATTGATAGAAAGTTGGCAACTTTAAGTCACCCATAGTGGTAGTACACACACACTCGTAAATTAAGGGTTTTAAGTCAGAGGATTTTTTTTTTTTTTTTTGATTGCTGCTTGTTTAATATTTGTAGCATATCACTGGGTACATACATAAACAAAAACCTAAAATACATTGTATACTACATGGGACATGGAAGGCAATAAAACTGAAAGAGAAGTTTAAAAAAGTTTAGAATTCATGTTAGAAAGTTGAAAGAACTCTGGATATCTGTGAAGTGATTTCAAAAAAATGAAAATAATACCATGCGGGAACTATTATTGGTTATTATATGATAGAGATGAGCACTGACAGGAATCGACTAGTTTTTGAGCAAAAATTGAAGAAAATGGATTCCACAAATGGAAGGCCTGATGAGACTAGAATCATTACCTGCCTCATCCTATTAAAGAATGTGGGAAAAGATTAAAAAATCTCTTCAAAGGACAAAGATTCAACAAAAATTTTCAATCAAAGGAAGCTGCTCAGCTTTGTAGCTCCCCACTGTATGGACTCAACCTGAAGCATTTGCCAGAACTCTAGGTGCTCTTCTGCCATATTTCCTGCTTCTCTGTCAGCCTTTGCCTTCACCTCAACTCAGTTACTCCAAACTCTTGTAAAAATTACTTTAAAATATTTGATTGACAAGTATTTCAGTTAGAATAAGTAAGTTCAATATGTACTTGACATCACAATAACATTTTATTGAATACAGTTATTTACAACATATATTTAAAGATTGCTGAGAGTAAATTTTAAGTGTTCTCACAAAAATATATGTCAGGTAATATGTATGCAAATTAGTTTGACTAAGTAATTCCATAATTTATATGTGTATCAAAATATTATGTTCAATATTATAAATATATATGTAATTCTGTTTGTCAATTAAAATTAAATAAAACAAACTATATATTCAAGTGTACAATATGGTGATTTAATATATGTGCACATTGTGTCCTGATTACTACAATCAAGTTATTTACCATTACATTATCAATTACAGTCACCATTGTGTGTGTATGTGCATGTATGTATTGGGAGGAAGGGTTGAGTTGTTTTTTTGTTTGTTTGTTTTATCAAATTTCAAGGAAACAGACATTAATTTTTCTTCTTGAAATATCACAATTTTAAATGATGATAAATAGTAATTTCTAAGGGCTAAACTATTTGTCTTACCACCCAAAAGAATTTGTTTGACCATTGTGTTTTAGGTAACTTTATAATATTACATAACATTGCAAAACTATCCTGAATGTTTCTCACACTAGACTGGGTTGCTGTCATTTTTTTTCATTATTCATGATAATGTATTAGATATTTAATAACAACCTGCTTAATGAAGTAATTAAATGTGGTACATGTAAAAAATGTTTTCAAATATATATCATAATTATTTAGCATGTATTTATCAAAAAACACCAATATTGATTGTATATTCCATCATTTTATAAAAATAAAGAAAAAAAAGAAAATTATAATTATTTTAAACAGTTGATTTCAAACCAATTCAGAGTTAGGATATGTTAAGACCTTAAAAAGTTGTTTTAGTATGAATAATAAAAATCTTGATTCAAGAAATATAGCATATATTTTCATGAATTACCTTTACAAATAAAAGAAAAGCATTTCATGTTATTAAATCTGTACTTAGAGCAAAACTGGTGTGAATTATTTCAAGTCAGAACTCTATTAAAGATGTTTAGTAAAATTTTATACATATACAAATATATTAACAAATATTACATATTTAACCATTTTAAATAAATGTTCACATACAAATACCACTTAATAATTACTTATTTGAAAGTATCCAATATTAAAATTATAATGCACTACTTAAGTTTTAATAAACTATAATTAGCAGGTTTTTAGGTGTACATTACAAGGTTATAATGTGTGTGTGTCTGTGTGTGTGTGTGTATTTTCAAATCAAATAAATTTTTCTATTGGTTTATCATAAATGAAATGGTGTTTTCACCCAGAAGGGAATAGTTTTGCAGAAATGAATATGCCCTATGAGTAGTAACATTTGAGTTGCTCCTTTGAGTCATCTACAACAGAGAACAATCCCTTGCAAATCTGCTTCCATAAAGTTTAGCAATGCTTTGCTGTGATTTTCATATAAAATCTTGCATTGCCCAACTGCTACTTTTTCATTTAACAGTTTACTTTCTTTTCTAACGAGTTTTTGCTTCATTTTCTACAAAGTGTCAGTTCTAAAAGCCATGCTCTGGGATATCAACCACAGTGTAAATCCCATTAGTTTCCAGACTTTCATTTGCCACACCAAGTTCGAGTTGAAGAAAAAAAAAAAAAGTAGGACTGCATGGTGAGAAGGCAATATTTAAAAAGAATCTATATTTTATGTTTATTTTCCAATTCTAAGAAGATTATTGTTGTTTGACATATTCTGAGGAAATTAAACAACAACAACTTTCCACAAAGAATGGTGTTACCATTTTTTTTTTCATATTGCATTTATTTACTTATTCACTTTAAAGTTGAATGTGGACATCCTTTCTTGGCATCGATTTGTGCAATTCTTTATTATTATTGTTGTTGTTGTTGTTATCATTTGTTTTGGTTTTTTGCAGAGCTAGGAATTAACCCAGGGTATCTCCCATGCTAGTCAAGTACTAGAATAAGTCTTCATTAAATGCTAATTCTTTATTTTAAAGTACTAATTATTAAATAATGTATTACCAAATAATGGATCTGTGTAGAAATGAAAACCGTATAGGTCCATAGATGAGATTATTAAGTCTGATAGTGGGGCTGGGTCTGGGGCTCAGTGGTAAAGCACTCCCCTGGCATGTGTGAGGCACTAGGTTTGATCCTCAACACCACATAAAAATAAAATAAAGGCATTGTGTCCACCTATAACTTAAAAAAATACATATTTTTTAAAAATCTGATTAGTGAGGGTCTTTGGTTATAAAGGAAAGTATATCCTGTCTAGTTACAATAAACTGTAAATGAAAACAGAAAACTTAAAGCAGAAAAAAAGATATCATTATTGAGGATCTGTATTGCTTACAGAGTAATATTGTCCAGATCTATTTTTGCAAATGGATGAATGAAGCAAAATTATAATAAACTGCAAAATGCTTAGTTTTTATCCATGTTTGTAGAGATATTTTCATATAGAGGGTTAATGACCAAAGCATAAAAAATAGATGATTTAAAGCACCATTTCTGTGTTTGATACATAAATATTAAAAATACACATATTATCTGTTATAGAGCACATTTTCAGTGATTAATGTCATTAACTGGAATAAATTTCTATTTTTAATTCAAAACCTAGAAAAAAGGATATCAGTTTAAGTTAGGCTAAGGTCACTTCCAAATTATAGCTCTCATTTAACAAAGAACTCTACAGGATGCATGTCAAATTGTAGAAGTTTTAAGTTTTGATAGTTTTACTATGAAGTATAATAGGTCTGGATATTTATTTCCTTCAAGTAAAAGTAGAGCTCTATTAAGAAGAAATGGCAAAAGTCTTATCCAGAGGAGATTGCCACAATCATTTCTACCTGAAACCTCCAGGTATCAGTAAGCAGTACCTTAGTTTGAACAATGAACTGAGCACCAAAATAACCAAAAGTTACGTTTTAGGTACAGCTTCCAGACTTATGGAAAAGAAGACAGGGCCTCATTTACTGGAGTCATAATGTATTAAAATGCAGATACCTGATAAAGATAATCTGAAGGTGCCTGAAATTAAAGAGTATTTGAGTTGGTCATGAGATCATCAATTTCCTCATTGAGGTATTGCTCCACAGTTCTGCAAGGAAAGTATCATCTTGTCTGAGAAAGAAACAGGGAAGAAAGAAAATTAATGCTTTTTCCTCCTTCAATACCATCCCACAAGACTCAAATGCAAAAATAAAAAGTAGGCTAGACTCTTGGCACCTTATTTTATTTTCCTTCTTTTCAGTGGTTGAGTTTGTTTATTAACCATTAGTAACAAAAAAAAATATAGGTAATTGTAAGAATTACTAATTAGCAACTCTGCATGTGAAAACCTGTCCCTGCAAAATGAGAAGAGACAATGTTTGTATTTCTTCTTTGTGGACATTTTCTAACTAAACAATACTGACACTGAGATTACTGTTGAATCATTCCTACCCATTTCTATTCATCTAAGACTGCCTAGAGAAATATAAATAATACACAAAATGGACTAAAGAAGAAATAGTATAGTAAACAGATTGATTTTTCTAAATCAGTCTTCTAACATGCACTGTGACTTATTGTTTCCCTAACATTTGAATATATCCAAGGCATATTTTGAATTAGTCTCTTTATTTTCAGGTATAAGAATTTCATCTAGTGTTGGGGTTGTGGCTTGGTGTTAGAGCACTTGTCTCACATGTGTGAAGTACAGGGTTCAATTCTCAATACCACATATAAATAAATGACTAAATAAAGGTCCATTCATAGCTAAAAAATTAAAAACAAAAAAGAATTTCATCCATAAGAACTAATTTTTGTTTAGGTGAATCCATCTAAATCTTCTACCTAATATCTGTTAAAAGTAGCTCCCTTCCTTCAAGTTGAAGAATCAGCAAAGGAAGAGGAATCATGTAAATAGTAAGTTGAATTTAATTGTGTAGTGATGTATCATTACTTTATTCTTTTTCTAGTCTGACTGCAAATGTTGAAATAAACTCAACAGACTGCCAAGAAAACAAAGTTGGATCATTTTGTAGTTTGAAATTCTCTTAAAAAGAATTACTTTTAGATGATTTGCTCCTTTTAACTTGATTTTAAATGATCTGTTTCCTATTTTTATATCAACAGATGTGAAAATTCTCCTTGCCTTTTGGCCTGACTGTTGGGGGTACTTTGCTGTTTTAATATTCTTTCTTTATTTTGCCCCCTACCTTGTTTTGTGTAATACTTACAAATGAAATGACTAAAGAACTAAAACTTTTCAATTCTTAGAATTTCTTGAAATTTCTCCCAACATCCAGTACTTCTGAGGGTTCTTCTCTATTTATGATGACATTGACTTGACTCCATCTTCCTGTTCCCCAGAAATGGAATATTAGCAATGCAGATTTTTTCCCCAGGTACTTCAGTATTTTGTCTGTTTGTTTGTTTGTTTCTGGTGCTGGGGATTGTATCCAGAGCCTTGAGCATGTGGGGCAAGCATTCTACTAAATGAGCTATATCCGCAGACCATACTTTGATTTTTGTAGAATTTCAGTTGACATTAGCAAAGTTATGGAACCAGTCCAGTTGCTCATCAACAGATTAATTGATAGAGAATATGTGGTGCATACACAATGGAATTTCTCTCAGCCTTAAAGAGGAATGGATTTATGGCCTTTGCTTGTAAGTGGTGAACTGGAAAACACCATACTAAGTAAAACAAGCCAGACCTGAAAAGTCAAGGTTCACATGTTTTCTTTCATATGGGGGAGCTAGAGCTGGGGATATAGCTCAGTTGCTGGAGTGCTTTCCTTGCGTGCACAAGGCCCTGGGTTAAATCTCCAGCAGCACACACACACACAAAAAAAAATATCATATGGGGGAGCTAGACCAAAACAAGGGGAGAATGGGGAGAGAGGATCTCATGAAAATAGAATGGAGATCACATTGGAAAGAAGATGTAAGGGGAGATAGGAGAGATAGAAAGAGGAGGAATGTTGTAATGAAGTTGACCAATATATGCTATGTAGATATATAAATATAATACAGTGAATTTCAGCTTTATGTATACCTACAAACATTAATTTGAAAAACTATGAATAAATAGAAGGAAGAACAGCAGAATAGAGGAAGGGAAACAGGATGAGAGAGAGGAAAGTAGGACAAGAGTAAATACTGGGGACCGACATGGGGCAAATTATATTCCATGCATGATAATTATGTCAAAATGAACCCTAATAATATGTTTGATTATAGTGCACTAATAAAAACAGAAAAGCTTCTTCTGACAATGAGTAATGTCAATTTAATTGAAAATGATAATACAATCACTATTTTAAACCAAGAAACAACACAACTGGCAATGATCACTCTTTAATTAAAGTTTAACATCTGATGACAAATTTGATGGCAATCAACATAACAGGAGAAAAGTCTTTTTTTTTTTTGGTATAATCATACCACTTTGTTACCAATTGTATTGCATTTATAATCCTCTCTGTTTAAATACATTTAAAATTGTGCAAGAAGGTTTTGCCTGAATTCCAATGAAGATTTTTTTTTTAAATATAGTTTGACTTTTAAGACTTTTGCATTAGCACCTGGCTTATAATGTGCTCATGTAAGAATGAGAGTGTCAACAAATGAGCAACTCTAGGAGAGGTCCTGATGAATAATCCTGTCTTTACCTCTCATAACCATAACCCCTAACCTCTCATAACCATAACCAGATTAAGAAAAATGCTTTGTCATCATCAAGTCAACACACTAAAATTTAAATCAGAAATTGAACAACAAATATCAATGATCAACTTTAAACTAGACAATAAAATAATTATTTTTGTTTGTTGTACTGTGCCTATTTTTAATATAATGAGATCTAAAATATGAGCCTACCTTTAAGAATAATTGAGAAAACAAGAGATTTGGAGCAAATCAAGATGATTAGAAATGCATATTACATGCATTGCTGACCACTTTTTAAAAATTAAACTGCTTAAAGATGTATTATAATTAAACAAAAGATAATAGATTTTATATTATAGCCAGATAAATTAAAATAAAAACCAAATCAAATCTAGAAGTAGAATTTTTTTAATTAACACATTAAGATCTAACTAGTAGCTTTCTTTACATCTGAAAGTAGATAAGAGTCCTTATTGGCAGCTATATTAAGATACATTATGTCTTACCCTTTCTCTTTATAGGATCAGTTTAGAAGTACCCAAGTCCAGATAAATTCCATTTCAAATCTCTATTCCAGCCATTCAATTTCATTTAAATTGAAAACAATGATTATAACAATCAAATTACCAAATTAGTGTCTCAGTCGTATTTGGCTATCCTCTCACCAAGAAAATTAGATTGACTTTTAACATGGAGATAAAACTAACAACACAAATTTAAACCTGAAATCCCAATTCATTGCCTTACACATAAGGTTCTATTAGAGTTTCTATTCATCAGTTTCTTCTATTTTTTAAAATTTATTCAAATAATACTTTTCAAACACGTTTTGTTTTGAATAGAACATATAAGGTCACCTAATATTTAGCTCTGCTAATAATTTTTAGAATACTATATCATATTATATAAGACACAAAGAATGATTTACACACTTCTGGTTTCAGAAATGGCATTTCTATAATGTATTGACTAAGTAGATTTTCCTCATGCCTAGGCATCAAATTCTTCTTTTCCTAGTACAGCTGTTCAGTAGGGAAGCACACATGGGTCACAGACATGATTCTATAGATGAGGGTTTCCTCCCACCACACCACTGCAATAACACTATGAAGGTGACTTTCCACATTTTCTTTATTCCCATTCCAAAAAATTCCCTCCAAGACAGAAATTTGACAGAAGATCATGAGCCTGTTAGTTTCAGTCCCTTGGGAGTTTATTTATGGAATCATCATTTTCTTATGCACAAAACATCATTGTTCCTTTTATAATTTGTTAGTTTTTCACAGAATTTTTGTGTGATGATCTGGAGACATATCATTAGTTTTAACAATGCTAAACTCTAGCATTTCATTTTTAGATTGTTAATATTGCTTTAAAAGACACTAAACCAATGACAGAGCAACATTGTACCCAGCCTCTTGAATGATAGAAAATTTAAGATAATGTATGTGTTCCTTAAAGTACTAAATTTGTGATAAAATTAGTATATAATAATATTTTATACTATAATGCAAGTTATGAGTGTTTCATAGACATATTTTTCTGAAATGCTTAAGTCCTTGGAATTACTAGGTTTTTTTTTTTTTTTGAGTTATTAGAAGTTTAATCTTCAAATGGTCATTTTAAATATAAAATTAAAGTTATTTACTAGATTTGGATATTAGTTTCTATTCAGCATTCTGTGGAAAGTTTTAGTGCCTTACATTTCTCCTGAAGATTTATCATATATTCTGGAAATAAAATTGAGCACAAGTGATTTTCCCAATGTATCAGCACATTTTTTGTTACTGTAGTAAAATCTTGGAGGTGAGTTAAATTTGTAAAGACATTTAGTAAAATCATGATCTGGAGCTTTAAAGGGCATGAACCATGAGTGGCTCAGCTATGCTGAAGATACTCTGGGCTTTGTCTCATCATAGCAAATTGCATTCATGGCAGGAACATGTAGGGGAGCAGATAACAAAACAGGAAGCCAGGGAATGAAGATACATGAGTTCAGGCTCACTCTTACAAGAGCATCTTCTTTCTAGAGTTCTGGGGTCTCTGTCTCTTCTGAGTACAGCTCCCCTAAAAACCTGAGGACTTTGTACTAGGCTGCAGTTCTTAAAGGTCACATCTCCCAATTATTATCATGGTGAAGATTATGTCTCTCATGCATGAACCTTTGGGAAAATATCTAAGCCATGGTGCCCCATGTTGCTTTCTCACTGGCATGCATTCCCACACCTATAAAACTGGGTTAAACCCAGGGCCTCTCACATAGTATGCAAGTGCTCTACCACTGATCTACAGCCCCTAGCATTGCTTTCTCCCCTAGTCAAGACACTCTTCTTGTTACATGTGTTAAAATTATATGTTATACAATTATGCACATATATTCACTATCATCATGATACCTTGTAGACATCTCATTTAATGGAAGTTGATCCCAGATCCTGTGCATACTTAAAAAGAACAGTTCATATCAAGGATTGAACACCGATATGTGAATATTAGGAAATGAGGATCATGGAGGTCATAGAATACACCAATTAGATTTTTCTTGATTACTTCTAAAATGTTAATTTGCTTTGCACTGAGATTTTACAAAATGTAAATCCACATAATGAGGTGAATTTTCTGTAGTCTAAAGATTAAGTTGATACAAAGAAATATCTAACTCCCTTCTCCATGAAGTAGCAATTATTTACCTATCTTTGTCTAATTATTTTACTATTCTCATGAGATATATATTACATATTTATACCCCAAACAAGCCTTCATCTACAGAAAGAAACTACCATGAGGTGCTGACATCAAGGGCTTACTTAGTAATTAGAGAGTGGTCCTCTCCCACTCACAGTCTCCACCATTCCATTATTCCCCCATTAGCCCTTATAAGACCAAATCTGGATAACCTTTTTTTGTGTGTGTCCAGAGTGAGTTCTGTCTAAGAGCAGGTGAATGAAACATCCTCAAAAAAGTAGAGGGAAGAAGTGAGGAATAAGAGTGCCCTCCTGTGCAGGAGCTGGGTTTTATTTATTGCTGCTTAGGATCTATTTAACTGTTTAAGTTGAATAAAGTCCATGTGAATCATAACTATACATTTTCTTTTTTAAATGTCACTAGGCAATAATACATATAAAATATATAATAAAACAAAGTGTTTATAAGAGCATAAGTTCATAAAAGAATCACCATCCCCCTAATTCCGTCAATAAATTGATTATGAGTTTTGGCCTTTTCTACCTCATTGCTATTCTCAAGCCATTATCTTAATGAAAATTACTATGATTCCCTATTTTTGTCCATTCAAGCTGCTATAATTTATACCATAATATGGGTGGTAATGAACAGCAGAGACCTCTCCCAATCCTGGACACTCTTCAAGATCAAAGTACCAACTAACTCATGGTCTGCTGAGGACCCAATTTCCTGTATATAGACCCTGAATTCTGCATGAATCCTCAGATGGTCCTGGGGTTCTTTTTTATTAGTTCATTTTAATCATATATCAGGGTTCATTTTGATGTACTTATACAAGCATGGAAAACATTGCTGTAATTCATTTCTGAGGTACTTTTATAATACACTTGCCTTTCTCCAGGGTTCCACCTCCATGACCAATGCACCTTGCAAAAGCCCTGCTTCCTAATGTCTTGGGGGTCAGGATTTTACTCAGTGAATCTGGGGGACAAAGTGGTTCAGACCATAGAATTTCCCATTCAGTTACTGTAGGTGTATACTAGCTTTTTTCTTTCTTCAGTTTTGTTACTAGGTTTCTTTTTCTTATACACACATAATGATAGCCTGAAACAAAACCTCCTTGGCATGTTTTTAAAAGAGGACATTATTATACCTCCCAAGACTTCCCCCTTGGTTTTCCCCCTTCCAACCTTCACTTTGAAAGCCACACCAAAGTACATGATTTCTTTGAATCCTGACTTTTGCCTAGAATTCTCATGTAAGTCTGTTGGTCTGACAAGGTCCTACTTCTCAATTTAGAAATAATACCCACCAAGAAACTCATTTACTTATCAAGTTTATGTTCTCTCTCTCTCTCTCTCTCTCTCTCTCTCTCTCTCTCTCGATGAATAATCCTTCACTGATGTTTCTTGACTCCTTACCTGACCTCCTCATAAGAACATATGATCCTTTAGGGAAGATATTGCTCAACCAATTCCTCATCACACTGGTACTCTGGTAAATTGTGACCTTTCTTGTGATACATTGTTGGTTCTCTGCATAATACCAATTTTGTCAGAGAGCCAGCACTGTCTTCTTATTGGCAGAGAGAATTGTGGAAAAAAACTTAGTCTAGTTAGGAACTGAGCCAGCACATGCCTGGGCTACATTCATCATAAATATTCATCTGTTCTTGTTCTCTGCTTGTAGTGTTCACAGAACAAAACTGGGGTTTTGGAATTTTGACTATACCAAAACACTTTGTGAATCAGTGTTTTTTGTCTCTTTCTTACTGTGAAATTCAGTAAATGTCATTCTTATTTTTGGAGATTTTTTCCCCTTTTTTCTGACCTCCCCTTTTGTGCAGTTAGAAAATGCTGAAAAAAAACCCTTGGTGTTGGGGGAGAGTAAACATTCTTGTTCATTTTCCTGCCTCCCTTCATATAGGGGACTTAACTGTCCTGTATCATCTCAAACTGGCATCATCCCTCTAAATTGCACCCATTTTGGTTCCTCCACTGCCTCTTAACAGTGTGGATTTTTGGATCTTCACTTTGTGCCCAAATTGGCAAATGTCATGGGAGAAAATGCATCTGTCAGATGTCAGCTCGTTTTCTGCAATTCCCTAATTTTCATGTTTTGGGTTATTCAGATACTATTTTTCTTGGTAGCTTTCAATGTATATTCTTTTATAGTTATTCATCTTTCTGTTTGTTCTTCATAGAAGTATAGGTTTATGATCTATTCTCAATATCCAAAATGTGTGTGTGTGTGCATGTGTTTCTTCTTTCCTATAGCCAAAATCCATCAGAAGAAACATTTTTCACTCTCAAAGGTTAATGATAGGCATTAATATATGCATTGTGTTGTTTGTTGAATACATAATGTCAGTGTTTTGAACTGAACATTTATCAAGCATATTTAGACCAAAATCTCATTTTTCTGTTTTCTTAGATATCAGTTAATATATTGAGGAGTATAATTTGCAGAGAAATTTTGAAATGATTTAACCAAGACAATTAGTATGGATGTTTGTGACCCTCCAAAATTCAAAAATTGAAATCTAATCTTTATTGTTACGATACTTGGAAGTAGGTTGTTATGGTTTTGATGCTCATGGGGGAAAGAATGCAAGAAGATTGGGAGTAGAAATGACTGGGTTATAGCCTTGACCTATTAGTGAATTAATTCTCTGATGGGATTTACTGAGTGGTAACTAGAGGCAGGTGGGTTGTGGCTGGAGGAAAGTTTTTATTGGGGGCATGGCTTTGGGGTGTATGTTTTGTATCTGAAGAGTGGAGTCTCTCTCTCTCTCTCTCTCTCTCTCTCTCCTTTCTGATCACCATGCAAGCTGCTTCTCTCTGCCACACTCTCTGTCATGGTGTTCTGCCTCACCTTGGACTCTGAGGAATGGAGCCAGCATAGTATGTACTAGGACCTCTGAAACTGTGAGCTCTCAAATAAACTTTTCCTCCTCTACTTTTGTTTTGGTAGAGTCTTTTAAACATAGCAATGAAAAAGCTGACTAAATAATAGGTCTTTTGTGTATTAACTAGGGCATGGGGGGGAACATTTATGAATGGAATTTATGCCTATATAAGTAGATACCAGAGAGCTAGTCCTTGTTTCCACTGTGTGAGAATCCAAGAAGTTGACTATCTGCAAGCCAGAAGAAAGCCCTCATCAGACCTCACTATGCTGGCACTTGGATCTCAGATTTATCACATCTCTAACCATTGGAAATAATGTTTGTTGTCCTAGTAACCTAGGCTATAATATTTTGTTCTAGCAACTTAAACTAAGATGAAATTTGAAAAAATTATACCTAATCATGCTTATGTTCTCTAGTAGTATTTACTGTCTCTTTTGTATATGTTAAATTCAGTCTATTATTATGTTGATAATCTTGACATGACTTTTATATTAGAGCTACTTCTTTTAATTATGCATTACTAGGTATCTCCTAATATTTGTTCCAAGGTATACATTCTCCCTCTAAAATTCTAAAATTTATTTTTTAATAAGTCATTAAATTGGTTTTAGAATATGGCTATGATATTAAAGCAGAATAACTACTGAACTTTCTGATATTTCCATTCTAGAGAAGCTACCAAGGCCATGGCTTTATAAATTTAGCAAAAAGATTTAAGCACAGAGATTGAAAGTATGGAAAAGGTGATGCTTATATTTGGGGGTCCAAAGGAAGGAATTTAGGAGTGTCTGTTGACCAAGGGGAAATTCCCATATAAAATAAAAACTTTCCTTCTCCTGGCTAATCATTTCATTATACCTCTGATTCTTTTAGTGTATTTCCTGTTTTTGCTGTTTTGTTTTTCTTTTTCATTCTCATGGAATATTTTATTGAGAATGTTCTGTACTGCAGGCTTTCTAGTTGTGAATTCTTTTAACTTTTGTTTATCAAAGAAAATTTTATTTCATTTTTAAATCTGAAGCTTAATTTTGCTGGATATAAAATTCTTGGTTGAAATCCATTTTCTTTCAGACCTCAAAATGTATTATTCCAGAACCTCCCAGCTTTCAGGATCTGGTTGAGAAAGCACCTGAGATCCAAATGGTTTCCCTCTATATGTAATTTGATAATTTTCTCCCATGGCTTTTAAGAGTCTATCATTATTTCATATATTATTTATTCTCATTATAATGTGCCTTGGTTTGGAACTGTGGTAATTTTGTACATTTGGAGTCCTGTAAGGACTTGTGGTTGATTTTCCATTTCATTCTTAGGTTTGGGAAACTTTCTGATATTATTTCATTGAAAAGACTGCGCATTCCTTTGGTTTGAATCTTTGTTCCTTCTTCTGTTTCAATAAATCTGAAATTTGGGCCTTTCATATCATTCCATAACTCTTGGAAGTTCTATTCATGGCCTCTTACCATCTTCTCTGAATGGTCAATTTTATTTTCAATATTTTATATTTTGTCTTCATTGCTTAAGGGTCTGTCTTCTATATGGTCTAGTCTGCTGGTGATGCTTTCCAATGAATTTTTATTTGGTATATTGATTTCTTCATTTCCAGGATTTCTGCTTGGTGTTTTTTTTTTTTTTTTCAGAATTTCTCCCTCTTTATCGAAGCTATCATTCATTTCCTGTATTTTCTCTCTGATTTAACTCATTGTACAATTGCCGCAATCTGGCTGCAGCAAAATAACCGGGGGGTGACGAGCAACTTGTGTACATTGATACAGCAGGAGTGGGAGCCGTTTATTGTAGGACTGGAGGGGTATATATACATTCCACACAGCTTATCTTAATTAACATAAACTAGATACAGCAGTCAACCAATAAGGAATCTCCACACTTAATGGCTCACTGGCATTACTTCACAAACCACTCCCTCTGCAAAATGCCAGGCACCATCTTGACTTGTTTACAGACTCTAACATACAATCCTTTAATTCACAGATCAGTTTAACTATGTACATTCTAAACTTCTTCTCTGACATTTTTTCTACTGTGTTGTAAATAGATTCTATTGTTGGGGCATCTTGGTTTCTTCGTTCCCTTCATTTTTCATTTTGTCTGTGCATTTTCCCATGTAGTATTATGGATCTGAGGCATTACAATTTCTACCCTGTTGAGCCACAGTGTCACCAAATATCTCCCATACCTTGCTCTTAAGTGAGAACCAATATTAACAGCACACAATGTAAACACTATACAGCCTTAATCATAGTAGCTCCTATTAAGATGTCTACAGTTTTGTCGCAACAAACAGAAATGATGTGTTCAGTTGTTGTCTACAATGTAAACAGTAAGTTCACTAAAATGATTTACAATATCAAATGGTGTACAAAGAGAGAAGAGAGGTGTTGTGGGATATGATGCCTATGAAGGAGGAGTAGAGAAAATAGAAGTAAAAGAAATATAGAAAGAGTGAAAGGGGACTTGATAGAGGTTGATTGTTAGCGGGAGAAAAGAGAGAAAAAAAAATCCAGAGAAACAGATAAGTGAGAGGAAAAATAGATAAAGAGAAAGAAAAATAAATAAAAAAGAAAAAAAGGTAAAAATATAAAAATACACAATAAAACTATAAAATATTATTTATATATTCCAGTCCTCAGCAAACTAATGCATGGAAACACTTGGTTTCAAGTATGGTAAAAATGAGAGAGAGGAGAAAAAAAAAATCAATGGAAAATTGAACAGTTCTTCCCAGTGGCATTTAAAAGTTTCTCATCTTCCCTTTTCCACTGATAGCCAGCACTGTCTGGAGTTTGATGGTAGTTCCAGTCCAGTGGGTCGAGGACTGACTGGCTACTCAAGGTGATAGCAAGATGACCTCATACCCACTTCCAACTCTCCTACCTAATGTAGCCAGCCCCGTGTACTTCAGCACTCATGGAGCAGCGGGTAGCCTGGTCTCTTCAGTCTCTCCAACCTGGGCTCCTCTGTGGGCCAAAACTCCTCCAGTCTCTGCCTTTTCACAGGACCACCTGTTCCAGAGAGGTCTACACAGAACCAGTCACTACCTGAAACTTCTGGAATTCAGATACCTCAGGCTTGGTCTCAATGGCATTGAGACCTTGCAGTCCCAAGGTCTCAATGCCATTCCAAATTGCTAAAAGTCCACCAGGGATATGCTCATATAGAGGAGCAGCCCTGTGAAGAAGCAGGAAGATGCCAACCACCAGCACTCCCTGTAGAAAGACCTCAGGTGCAAGCAAACTCTCAAGCATCCTGACACTGGGCTTCCAGGCCCTGGACATTGTCCCTAGAGTCAGCTGCACCCTAAGATGGCAGTGGCAGCAAATCTGCAGGCACTCTGGCATTAGACCTCTGGGCAGCTATGGCAGCCTATATACACATTTTTTATGATTAAATAATTGATATATTTTAAATTTTTTCCTAGCCCTATAAATAGATAACCCAAATACTTATTATTAATTGCCTATACATAATTTAATAAGTTTTGGAAATTTTATACTCTAGCATTTGATATCTCATATTTGTCTGTTCACCATGTTTAGGGTTTTGTATAGTCCTATATTGTTTTAATTATATTTTTGTAATATACATAGAATAAAAATTTTGACCTATATTTACATTTTAAAAATAATATTTCTAAGTGTGAAAATATTGTTAAATTTATTTTTCCACATAAACTTTGAAATTATCTGTAGAATTCAATACTGCATTTGTTCTTTATTTTTGTTTTGTTTTCTTTCTTTTTCATATATTCCTTGACTGCATTCTACCTGCTGAGACAGGCAGCTGAGACTCAATGAGGAAAAGATGTAGAGTTGAGTTCTTTCAGGGGCTTTATTTCTAATATAAAAGAAAGATGTGCAAACAGGAGAATAAGTGAATAAACAGGATACAAACACAACACTGGGGCTCCACAGCATATGCAGTATGGCCCCTCCTTTAGGCTGGGCTGCCCCTGCCTCTCTGCTGTCTGTACACAGGGAGAGCTTGCTGGTCTTTCCAGAGAACTGAATTCACTCCGTAGGAGAGCAGGAAGTGCCAGGGAATGACACCATAGGGCATGAATGACACTCATGATTGAGGGCTGGCAGTGCCTGTTTCTCCTCTCTGCTGATTTGAGGAGGGACAGTCCAAATCTTGTTGATTCTCATCCTTCAGATGAAACAGATTGATGGTGCCCAGACTGGGCTTTTCACCTCTGCCTCCTCCTGCTTCTTTTGTCCTTTATAGATTTTTTTTAAAAGCACTTCCTTAACTGACTTGCATACAAACTGTCATCTTAGATACTATTTCTGGTTAACCCAGAAAGGCAGTGTTATTTATATGCCGCAGTCCCCGGCTGCAGCAAAATAACCGGGGGGGGGGGGGGGGGGGGGGGGTGACGAGCAACTTGTGTAGATTGATACAGCAGGAGTGGAAGCCGTTTATTGCAGGACAGGAGCAGTATTTATACATTCCACACAGCTTATCTAATAAGCTAGATACATCAGTCAACCAATCAGGAATCTCCACACTTAATGGCTCGCTTTTGTTACTTCTCAAACCACTCCCTCTGGAATTTTGCCAGGCACCATCCAGACTTGTTTACGAACTCTAACATTCCCCTGGCAAAATGCCAGGTGTTATTTTGACTTGTTTACAGACTCCAACATTTATATTAAACTGAAATATGTGTTAAATTATTTCCTCCTCCTTACTAAATAAATGTATGGCTTCTCATTCCATGTTGCATAAAGATTTAGGTTCATCTCTTTGTCTCTCAAGGTGACATGGGTGTAGCTTATATGGCCTCCTGATCTCCTTTAGTACTTCTCTTTATCACTGGATTTTAACACTGGTGAATTGTGGGATGTTTAGACACATTAAGCCCTTCTCAAAGCCATTTAACAGGCTATTTTTTCCATCCTCTTCATCCCCTATATTATTTAACATCTCAACCTGAAGACTTCTGGATTAAGTAGTATGACTATTTCCAAATATTTTCTTTTTCTGTAATGCTATCATCCATTCCCCTCCTTGCCATATCTCTTATCTTAGTTCAGGTTGCTAAAACAAAATTCCACAGACAGGCTGACTTATAAAAATGGAAATTTATTTCTCGCCATTTTGAGGCTGAAAGATTGAGCTCAGGGTGCCAGTTTGTTGGGTCTACATCTTATTGCATTTCTCAGATGGTAGCAAGAGTGAAGTAATTCTCAAGGTCTCTTGTTATAATGTTAAGGCTGTTTACTGGTGACAAATTCTTGCTTCCCGGAATGCTGAAGTATAACACCAGAGAAGCATGCTGAGGCAAAGGCTTTATTAAAGCAGAAAACACTTCCTTCCAGAGGAAGAAGGGGACCTGAATGGTGGAATCCCTGAAAGGGGGAAGTCTTCCCTTTTTTGTATCTTAGGTCTTCTTTTAGTCCTCCCACATTCCTGTTCTTTGTTTCCCTATATCCTACAGTGATACAATGGAGGTTAGAAGGCCAAAAGGTGGGGGATAGGTGGACTGCAGGAGTAATCTGGGCAAGAAGGGCCTGGGGTGGTTTGATTAGCACCTCTCTGTTTGCTGGGAGCTACTTCATTATCAGTTTTCTAGGATGGGTTCTGGGCGTTGGGGACATTGACATTTCAATTTCCCCAGATACAGTTCTGTTTCCTGAACTCCATTCTTGATAATGGTCTCCATTTTCTTTATCTTACTCAATATTAGACCCAATTTACCTAACTACACTAACTACCCATCTTTAAATCTGCTTCAATAAGAGCACTAACCCTGTTTACAAGGGCTCCATTATCATGTCCTAATCATCTCTCACAGATACCATTTCCAAATTTTATTACACTTGAGATTGGTAGTTCTTCATATTACTTTTATGGGAGACATAATCACTAATTCTGTTCCACCTTACTATTGCCAGAATATCTTAATAATAATTAGGGTCATTTTATTCTCCTTACAAGATGGAATGACAATAGGCTAACTGTACTTTATCTCTGAGCTGGAACAACTTGGTTCCCTTTCTTCTTACAGTCCTCTACCATGAGATAAGGTTGGATCTTTCATCCTAGATCCCAGAATGAAAAGACAGGTAAGACAACCAGAGCAGAGCAAAACCCAACAGAACCACATGACAACAAGACAGAACCAAGCAGGTACCAGCAACAGCATAATAAGAAATGAATGTTTGTTTTCATAAGCTAACATATGCTTGTGTGGTTTTTTGCATTGGATCTTGACTAAACAGAAACTTTTCTCAGGAGTGGAATTTGGCTGTAATATCAAAATCAGCTCTATTTACTAAACTTGGAAACTATCAGAATGCTAATAGTGAGTGTTGGTTCAGTCACTTTATGTGATGAAATGCTACCAGAACCAGTAGCTCCAAAAAATGACAGGACTAATTGCCAGAAAGAATTACAAGATCCAAGAAATTCTGGAACTTGTAGGTTGGAAAATGAACTGATTCTCATAAATTATGTGCAAATTGTTTTAAAAGTTCTCTTTTCCCTAAGGCCTTATTCTGACTCAAAATAAGAGAAAGACTCAAGAACCAATAGAAGAATGGGTACTATAACTTTTAAGTTAGTTGATTGCCTTAATTCATCCCTCAGTAAATATTTCAGTTGAATAAAACAACTTAGGGAAATAAAAATAAAAACATCATTTCCCTAATATTCAATAGTTTCAACATACTTCTAATCAAGTTGAGGGAAAGAAAGAAAAAAAAATGGGAAAGCCTTCTCAGAAATAATTGTAAGTACACCTATTTATACATGAGAAATAATGGAATCATAGATTTACTAGAATCTACAGATATTTTTAAAATTAACAAAACTTTGTACAACGTGTTCCATTCCATTCTGTGGCTAGGTTGAATAAGAGGGTCTATAACTGAAGGGAAAAAAAAAATCTGTCCCTTTTTGTTTAGGAAGATGTTTAACTTTAGAAACTTGGCTGTTTTCAGAGATTACATCATCTCCAAACTTCAGACTTGGGTAAGAAGGTGAATGGAAGAGTGAGAAGTCCCAGAGGGCAGGCCAGTAGCCACAGAGAACTCAGGACAAAGAAATGCTCCCAAGGGGAGGACCTGGGGGCTAAGTGGAGAGCATTCATTCTGCACAGTAGGGGAATACTCACAGTATTATCTCAGAGGTATTTGGGGATTTCTGTGAACCAGTAGCCAATGTAGGACCTTTTTCCCGAATATGTAAATTTTAGCTGCTCTGAGCCATTGTATTTTGTGTTTGAGGAGACTTAACTATCTTGCTTTTTTACCTGGTAGGTACCAAGATCAGGAGAAGCTGCATCTGGGAACCAAGAAATATTGCAAGTCTTTCAACTTTGAGCTTCAAATCTTATTGGAATGAGATTAAGTTTACTCTCTTCAGCGGGAAAGAATGTATTTTCATATAGGAGCAAAAAAAATTTGTGCAGACTGGTATTTTGCTTGATTTTCTCCATTATCTTCTCTTCCCCTCCAAAAATATTTTACATGCCCTGTTTTTCATGCCCCAGTGTTGGCCTTAGATACCTATATGTCTTTCTTTTTCCAGTGGGTCAGGTGTATGTTACATCTAAAGTGTTCAACATGTGTCTGTAAATAGGTTCAGACTTTTCCCCTGGCTTCTGCCTTCAGAACACCACACAGCAGTTGCAGACAGCTTTCAGCTTGAAATCCAATATTCCAAGAGTCCATGAACAGCCAGGAGGAGCCATTGTCAACTGGCCCACTCCTGAGATGAGTTATCTGTGACTGAATCCGATATGACTCTCTGTTACTATAGAAAAAGCTTACTTATAGAACACCCCAATTTATTATTTTATTTCGCTTCAACATTAGCTCATATATTTTCAATGGCTTTATGTGTAATTCTTACCCAGATTTAAGAATTAGTTTTTTCATTTGTTTAGTTCATTTTCACCTGTTACATTTATTGCCCAGTGTGTTCAAGGGAGTCTTAATCTACTCACTGTGACCCTAAAGATTACATAGTTACTGGTACATAGCAGATATACAAAAATAATTTTGAAGTAATATATGATTAAATTAATCTTCCTTCATAATAATATATCATCTATAAAAACACATGTTATACATATTTATAACACAGGAGAAGTTAACAATATCTTAGAACAATTCTTAAATTTTTATTTTGTATTTTATTTAAATTTGGATGATTTCGGATGTATTTATTTCCATATATACAGTTGGACTTCTTTAATGGTAGTGCCTACACTTCAAGGCCTAATATCATTTGCAATCCTGCAGCCTCAGAATTTGCTTAAAATTAACATTTGATTGTCTTTACTTTGAAAATAAAGCTGGAGCCTCTCTCCAATACTGTATGCCTGCAAATGTTTTTACACTTTCATTTTTTTTCCTAGTCATCTTTCCTCGATTTTCTGTGGGCATGAAAGTGAAGCATTTCACTGAAGTGTTTATCAGCTGACATGAAGAAATATTACAGCTATTCTCTGAAGGACTCTCTTCAGTGCTCTGGTCATTTCTTTGTCCTTTATCATTCAGTGTCATTCTGAGTCTTTTGGACTTCCAATCATTCCATTACAGAATTCAGAATATTTCTTCACTAAGCTTGTAGACACTGCAGAGAAACCAGCTGGTAAAATAATGACTGGTTATGCTCTCCTATGACATGAAGAAATGATTTTTGGACCACACCATGTCCACTTTGCAGATAAAATAACGTTTATTTTTCTTTTATATATGTGTGTGTGTGTGTGTGTGTGTGTGTGTGTGTGTATTTTTCTTCTTCCAATAGACCTCAGTTATATATTCTCAACTTTCTCAATTAAACTGAAAATCTCTTTACCTATTTATATATCAGGAGATACAGTTGGTATCTAGCTACTTATCTATTTAGAATCACCCTATAATATTTAAATAGTAAAATATACTTTATTCCTCCAAAGTATAATTTAGTTTCTAGCTTCATGCACACTAGTTCATGGGATCTTCCCCAAAACTGTATGAAATAAACACACAAATAGCCCCATTATAGAGATAAAGATACCAAGGAGTGTAGATTTGAAGCAGGTTCCATAAAATAATGTAGCTTTCATGTATACTAGTTATGAGCCAAACCAGAGTAGTATATATTCATTCACATTGATTTCTATAAATAAGTTTCAGTCATCTTTTTCACTGCTGTGACTTAAAGACCTGAAAAGAGAGATTTTGGAGGAGGAAATTTTATTTGGGAGCTCAAGATTCAGAGGCCTCAGTCTATAGAAAGCCTGATCCATTTCTTGGGTCTTGAGGTGAAGCTGAACATCATGGCAAAAGATGTAATAGAGGGAATGATCAGGAAGCAGACAAAAAGAATAAACAGCCCACAAAGTATACACCCGCTGAGGGCACACCCCCAATGATGGACATCCTCCAACCACTCCCTACCCACCTTCTGTCACCACCCAGTTAATCTCATCAATGAGGGAAATTCACTTGGTTAAGGCTTTCATAACCCAATCATTTCCCGTTTGAATCTTTTGCGTGTTCTCCCACATGTTCTTTTGGGATCACCTCACTTCAAACCATAACAGTAGTCTTTCAAATCACTATGACAATATTTTCTAAGAGAATCTGACCATTTTAACAAAGTGTAAGCATTTGAACAAGTTCTAAGTGATTTATCTGAAATAGACTCTACTTCTACTTTAAAAAATTACTAGATATTCCTCCCTTAGAGAAGTTTATTCATTAATGCTCTATGACATAATACATTATTTCCAGTGGAAGCCTTATGAGCCAGCTTATGGGTTACTGTGTCCCTTACTTCTATCCCTTTAATCATGGAAACCTTTATCTTCATGCAACTCCATGAAGATCTTTCACTGATTTTGGTAAGCATAGTTCCCAGTTGACCTATGATGCAGAATGTACAATATGTAAACCTTAGTTTTTAACTTCTAAATTTGGAAATATATTGTTATACAATGACTTAGCCATTTATGGTTAACAGATATCATAGTTTTAAGAGTTGAGATAAATGCATGCAATAGTTCTGTTCTTCAGAATAAATTCCTTAAATCTCAAATGAAATATTGTACAAATCTGGGTGTATTAAATTTGAATAGACCCCATATTTCTAGTTCCATTTCCAGATTAGTCTGATGGCATAGTTCTTGGTACATTAAATATTCAAAATTATTTTTTGTTTTACTTAAATTATATGTGACCTCATGTGATATTGTAGCATCAAATGTGGAATGCTTGATAAGTATCATATTTTAGAAGGTAGGTATAGGTCTTAAGAATAGCAAAATCAGATTTAAAAAAATGCAAAGATTCATAAAATGACCAAATCACACACTGAAGAACTTTCTTTGCATGTGGATTGAATTTTTGTTAATGTTTTCTAATTTATGATTTATAAACCTAGCAAAATTCCATATATAGATTTTGATCAAGTTAAGCAGGAAAACTCTTGGAAAAATATTCAATTAATTGTACTTTAATAAAAACCTCATTCATGAGCCTACTTGTAAACAAAATTTATTTAATAATATAAAATGTTCTAATTCAAACTGAAAAAAATATGTATTTGAATAAGAGTAATATGAATCTGAACATATGAATTATTTTTAGAGCTTTCTATAACTATTAATTATGTAGGTCTTAATTAAAAATAAATTAATACCATTCCAAAAAATAAAAATAAGATTTTTCTAAATTATATGCATGTTCTATAAAATATACATGACTTCTATTGTTGAGTACATCAACATGTCCTCTCCAGGAAAAAAAGGTAATCAATCATTTTGCCAGCCTTTATCTTTGCAATTTTCCCAAATGAGTTGAGTCAATTGAGGAATAATGAGTCATTTATTACAGGTAACTCAAATTCACAAAATCTGTGTTGCTTAATAGTTCACAATGAAACTAATTGTAACAAAAAAAAAATACTATAAATTGCATCACCTGTGATTGCTTTAATCATTTATCTGTAATTGTTAGAAACACATCAACATGATAGACATGGGCTTTTGACAGTAGGCTGGAGAATTCTGAAGATGCAAACAACATTATTAAATCATGCTTCAAATATGAGCATAGGAGAAGTAAATATCAATGGACCTTTTGTGGGTTAGAAATTAATGTACTCTCAAAGAGTCATTCCCCTTCATAAGAAAAAGGGAAATTCACAGAAATTTAAAAAAGAAAATCATTAGCATCAGCAGATGCCTCTGTATTTCAATTAAATACCATTGATATGGAGCATGTCATTGTTAATCCCAGAAATGTTTTAAGCATTAGTATTATTTATTTAGTAAGGGGGGATTACTTGCTTAGTCTCTCTCTTGTCCTGAGTGTCTGCCAGAAAACAATGTGTGTATCTGAGCAGCACATTGGTCTTTTTACTTTGCTCTTTTGCTCCCTCGAGACTGCCTAATACAAGCCCTTATGTCAATTTTTCTTCTATACTTCATATGATATTCTGCTGATGCTTCTTTTTCTTTTCATCTATCACTTAAAAAAAATCTCCTTTCCTCAGATAAATCAACCTCCTTTCCTCAAATAAATCAACATAAGTATACAACTTTTGTGTAGGCATTTTTTTTTGTGTGTGTGTGTAGGCAATTTGAACATGCTCACACACAAAAAAAAAAAAAAACACGAAAGTTTCATTAAGTTTCATCCATCTATCACTGGAGAAATTTTGGATTAAGTGGTTTCAACAGTTTTTGAACCTACCAGGTATATTACCTCGTTGTCAGTTGGGCAGTGAGGAATGAAGGGACTGATTTTGACAGCCAGAAAAGCCAGAGTAGTTTTACAAGTATTTGTAAGAGAGAGAAAAGGTGCTGGTTGTGGCTGTAAGAAAGCCTGGGCAAGTAGGTGGGGAACATGAACAAACTGTGCTTTCAGTAAATCAGTGTGAATCTCCTAACCATAGAAGCAGGAGAGAAAGAGAGCAAACAAGGGATCAAGAACCGGGGATTAGCTGCTTCTCAGCAGCACCTTCCTCCCTATGGCTTCCCAGTCTCCTTTGTGCATGGCCTTATTCAACTCTGCCTGAGCCTATCTTTTCTTGAAACTGAAAATGAAATAAAAGAGTCCTTTCGTTAACATTTTTTTTAATGTTGACTTTCATAGAGTTCAAAATGGAGAAAGCCAAGCACAGTAAGAGGAAATAATAAGGCATCACTTACTACATGTTTTAAGAAGAATAAACTCCACTGTGATCCACACCTGGTAAGAGTCATAAATCTTTTTTTTTTTCCTTCAAGTTAATAAGAACACAATGTACTTTTTCATTTTTCATGCTCTGTGTTGTATTTAATATGCATAGTTTATGCAGTATTATACTTGCTGGTTTTATTTCTTTATATATCATATTAAATTTATTGGGCTATTTATCTACCTTTATAATTGATAATATTTTTCTCATAGACAGGATTATCTCATTCATTTTGGTGTATACAGAATTGGTACAGGGCCTAACAAATAGGTGTTCATTTTACATATGTAGAAAGAAGAAATCATGTGTCATATTTATAACTTTCAGTATATAGTTTTATATATTATTGTATTCTTAGGGATTTTACTTCAGAAGTGTTTTACACAAGCAGAAAATTAAACAGTATCAAGAGATAAAATTAGGAAGGGATCACATAACAGAAAATGATTACTTTTTTGCTATCCACTAATAAACTTTGGCACTTATACTTACATTTCATTCTCCACAGGTGAATATATATATATATATATATATATATATATATATATATATATATATATATATATATATTATACATATAATCTATCTATCTATCTATGTATATACATGTATATATATACACATATATATGTATACACATTGTATATATATTCTTTGTCTTCCTCTACATGTTGTGCCAAAAAATAGAATTTGTGTTAATCACTTCTCAGAGGCCCTTCTAAAGCACTATATGAGCAATGTTCTCATACATTAGGAATTTCTCCATCTAAATTACTGTGTATATTCCAAGAAGAAATCTAAAAAATTAGAACTATTAATGGTGTGAAGATTATTAACATGTTAACATAAAACTTGCATGCTGTCAACAATTCATTACTGCAAAAGTTAAAGAATATCTAAGAAAATGAAATTTTTAAAAATCAATTTGTGCATGATAATTGTATATACTAAATAGTGGTAGATAGGTTTCCAAATTAGTTAAATATTTTTTCCCTTTCTCATTTTCCCATATCTCTGAAAGTTGTCATGTTTCTTGCCATTTTGATAGATGGTATATTCTACTTTTACATTAATTTGTATTTTTCTACAATTAAGATTATTTTCACTAATTATTAGATATTGAATTTGCTTTACTCTGAATTTTCCATTGAATTACATCCGTTTATATCATTGTATATCTTATTAGAATCCATCATCCATATACTTAGTAAATATATTTTTCAAGTCATTTTATTACTTGCTTTAGATATCTCTTAATGTAAACTCTATATGTAATCAAAATTCTATTTCAATTATTGTGGCTCCATGCCTGTTTTATTAGGTGTGATAGAATGCGATGATTTTAACCCACTTGAACCAAATGTATGAAATATGATTTGTCAAGTTCATTGTAATGTTTTGAGAAACCAATTAAAAAAAATACTTGAAGTAATCACTCACAATTTTGGCTCTGAATCTTGGAGGTTTCTGTCCATGACTAATTGGGCCCTTGTGTCCAAGGCAGCACATTATGGTGAAAGTGTGTGGCAGAGGAAAACACTCACTTCATAACAAGGAAGTGAAGGAGAGGAGGAGGAGCAGCCTGATCTCCCAATATGCCTTTCAACACCTGTCCTCAGTTATCAGAAGACCTCTAATAGGCTCCACTTTTAAAGTTTCCACCACCACCCAATCCTGACATTCTAGGGAACAAGCCTTTTACACCTGGGAATTTGAGGATATTCCAGATATAAAGTCAGTATTAGTTGGTACATCATGTCTACAACTTATTATAAATAAAGAGATATTACTAATAATTTTTAAACTCCCTGTTTGTCATTCAGGTTGCATTTGCCTACCTTTAATTAATAACCACTGTCTTAAATCTTTATAAATATGGCCTGTTCAAAATATGTATCTAACCCTAAGCTTTATATTATTTAATTTTGAATATCATAAAAATTCAGATAGGTATGTTTTTTACGTTTCTTTATTTAACTAGTTTTCTTTTTCTATTTGAGGATTAGAACATTTATTATTTTATGAGCACTAACAATTTACTTATCCATCCAAATGACTAAGGGCAGCATTTTTGTTTCAGCTGGCTGGTTCTTATCAACAATTTTACAATGGATTTTCTAATACCTAGCTACTATGTATAATATGTGTCTTCAATTTTGCTACATGAAGCTAAAATTGACTTTAAAACTGTTATTTTCCCCTTCTGTGAAGTGTTTTCCTATGTTTTTTCCTAACTAACAATTTTTTTAAATTAATGAGTGGTTCTATAATAATCTATTTAAAATTATTAAGGTCTCAAGTATGGTCATGCATCAATAATGTGGATATATTCTGGGAAATACATCATTATGTGATTTAATCTTTGTGTGAACATCATAGAGTGTACTTACAAAAACGGAAGCCCCTGGTATAGTAGGCTATACCTGGGCTACCTGGTATAGGTTATTGCCCCAGGCTACAAACTTACTCAATACATTACTCCATTGAATATTATCAGCAACTAAAACACAGTGGTTGGTAGTTATTTATCAAAATATACCTACACTTGAAAAAAATTAATTAAATACTTCTAAAAAATAAAATATGGTATATTGTGTAGGACATTTTTTCTTTCTATCTTCCTTTCTTTCTTTTCTCTCTCTTTTTTTTTTTTTTTGAATAGAGTTTGCTGGAATGAAAGCTTCCCTGGGTGCATCAGGTGAGTGCACACAGGGTCAGGATCCTCATTATTACTGTCTTCCACCTCCACATGTTGTTTCCACTGGGAGGTTTTCAGGGTAATCACATTCACAGAGCTAATATCTCCTGTGATAACAGTTCCTTCTTATGAAATACCTCCTTTAGGACCAGCCTGAGGCTATTTTACAGTCACAGTTATTTTCACAAATAGAAATACATTCTAAAATAATAATAAAAGTATAGTGCAGTGAATATAGAAAAACCACTCTTTATTATCATTATCAAAACTCACACTTGCATGTGCTATTCTTTTTATGTGACTGGCAACCCAAAGCTTTGTTTATGCTGGTGTTACTACAAACACCAGAATACACATCCGCTACAGTGTTACCAGGCAGAAGGATTTTTTTTTAGCTCCAGTATAATTTTATAATTGTCAAGTTGTATATCTAGACTCCTATTATTGTAGACATTGATGTATGTTGCATGACTATGTCTATATGCACATATCTATATTGTTATGTTGACTTTTTAAAGGAGGAATTATATTTAATTAAAATGTTTTTCTACCTTCTTTACCATCTTTCTCTTTCTCTTGGATGTGACATCTTCTCTGACTAGAGTTCTAAGCAGCTTTTTTTAAAAAAAAATATATATATTAATCAGAAGTACTCCTTCTTTTATTGGGTGATATCTCCGGCCTGCCCGTGGGGTTAGATTTGAGTGTGGTAGCTTCTCTGTTGTTTCTTGGAGAGGAAAGGCTGCTTTCTTTCAGAAAAATGGGCATCTGTGCTGATGTGAAAGAAAAAGCCTTACTGAGTTCATATGTCAATCACTCCAGTCCCAGTACTCACAATTCATGATTCCTATTTCTTTTCTGTTTTACTTATGTTATTTGTATTCATACTTTACAACTGAAGTAAACTGAATTTCTTCCTGAAATATTTCCTAGTTAAACCCACTCATATAAATCTCCACCAAAAACATTCAAATTAGACGATTTTATTATTAATATTTCTAATCTCAGTCTTATTTTTCCATGTATGAAAATTTCTCCCAACATGTAAATTTTGATTTCAAAACTTCTCCTTTTCAGTTATATTGTCATTGTTGGTAGTGATCAATACAGAAAGGAGTCCTTCTCATCCTTGCCCTTTATAAAATTTGCATCTAGAAAAGTTACATTTCTCCAAGCTACTATAGTCCCTTCCTTATACTTTCCACCTTCATTTTATTAAATGCTTAATTTTGACTTAGATATTACTTGAGATATATTATTAAGATGGCCTTATTAATCTACTTTTCAACTTAAACAATATAGGAAATATTCATATAGGCTAAATATATCCTAATTATAATTATTAAAAACAATTGAAAATGCACATGTTCATTTTTTTCTTTGTTAATTTATAAATTCATATTAACATATAGGTAGGAAAGTGAGATTTTTGGTGAAGCATCTTTAAAATATAATGTAGGATAATTTTCATTTCAATTAAGCCTAGTGGTTTAGTCAATTTTACCATTTACTGAGTTAACTTTTAAGTTAATATAACTGAATTAAAATTTCTTAAAAGATAAGTGTATAACTAATCAATAATTTAAATTAGAAGTGATTTATAAATATAATTAAATTCTCAGAGAGCGTTCTTCTTTCAAAAGTTATGCTTTTGAAAGAGAGACATGGAGAGCAGAATTACGGAATTAATTATGTCCTGCAACATCTTATATTTTATATTATCTTAATATGTTTTTAAAATTTAAGTGGAAAATCAAGTATACTTTACAAATAATCATGCACATTAGGTTACAGGAGATTAGAGCTTAACATAAAATCATCTAATACTATCAAGAAGAAATATATTAGTACAAAATAATAATAAAAATTGGAAAAGTTTTACTTCGCAGTTTTCTACATCATTAAGACTATCTTGAATAAACAGTTCTGCATCTTACTGAGTATATGGTTGAGTGATTTTTGTTTATCTCTAAATAGATGTCTCTTTTGATTATAAATAATCAAAAATTACTTCTTGAAGAAATAATAACCTGATTTTCCTTCCAAGTCTCACTTTATTGCACTCATTTCCTTTTGGTTGGCCTTGAGATGAGGAGCTTAGACTTGGATAGAAATGTTTTCATTTTCTTATATTATGGTTTCTCTTATCTTTAATTTTATGACCTGATGTAATATTTTTGTTTTGTTTTGTTTTTAAGTGTCTTATATTTGTCTGCAGAACATATTAGATAATGTAAGTGCTCCATTCATAATGGAAAACTTATTTCCTCTAATACAAAGTTTACAGACATTGAAAATCTACATATTTATTAATAAAACAATAGGTAGACATTATCACTAGCCCTAATTTTGAATTGTCCTACAGTTTTCACTTATTCCTGAATATGTCCAGCAACCCCTCTGCTAATCCATGTTGTTGTTTATACCTCCTTGCAGATTATAAAACAAAGTGTTTTATTTCCTATAAAGAAAATCAGGGAACAACCAACTTGGGCAAATTGCAAAGTTGCTTCCTGACAGGGTTTCCTAAACCATGTCTACTTCTATATTTATCCCTAATTCATCACCTTCTCCAGCCACTAGTTTGAACAACACAAGTGAACAAGTGGCCTAGTCATCTAAGCATTATTTATTTTACAGTGTTACTTTCAAAAGATTTTTCCGCAGGCCTATTTTATACTGGGTACTTTGGCTGGCAGGTGCTGGATTTATGTTCAGTGAGTTACAAGCACCCAGGCACTTTTGACTTAGCTGAGATAATACTTCTAAGTAATTCAGTCTTCATGACCTCAGTGGAACTCTTGTTTAACACATATGAGGCACTGGGTTTAATTCTCAGCACCACATATGTAAATAAATAAAATAAAGTTGTTATGTCCTTCTATAACTAAAAATAGTTTTTAAAATGACAAATACTTTGACTTATGGAAGGCTATAAATTTTAAGAAGACATATTTTATTGACCCTATCACTGCTTAGCATGCAGCTGTGCAGCTGCTAAGGTGATGAAATCTTTGTCAACCAAAATAAGACTGACCTCTTCAGAAAATATATCTGACACAACATGATTTCAAATTTTCAACCAAATCTAAGCGGGTTATAATAAATTTGGATTGTAATAAACTCAATAATTCTCTTCAGTATTTTATCTTGAAATGACATGAAAAATAATGTTATATTCAAATAACATACAAACTTTCTTTATCTTAAGAAGAATGTGAGCGATCCTTTTTGTAACATTACCTAAAATACTAAGTAAGATTATAATATATATGTGTGTGTATGTGTGTGTGTGTGTGTGTGTGTGTGTGTGTGCACATGTAACATATTGGATAGTTTGTCATCTGACATGGACCCATGAATAATGGAGAATTTTGAATCATTTTTATATATGTATATACAAACATATTTTATCTCATACTTTCAAACAGAATATAATTACAATTAAGTAAGCCATTTAGAACTTCCTAAATTATATATGCATACCAAGTTTGCATATATTATAAATTATTTTCAAACTAGTTATAATATAGTAAGTAACTCTGAGATTAAATAAAAATTTAGAGTTCTAAGTCTGGCAAGAAAGTACCAGCTAGGAGATACAGAAATCACTGGAAAGCAATTTTATCATTTCATGAAAAAGAGCCAACTTTCTGAATTTTACTGACATCTTTTACTTTAAAAATATATACTATACATGATTTCTAGAGTCAAACATACTAGACGTAAGATTTTCACTCTTCACATTACCATAGCCTATCCTAGAATATTAAAAATATTTTCTATTCTTCATGTGGACTCTTTTTAGGAAATGAAATTCTCACTGAGAATAAAATGACATTGACAATAATAAGTTTGTCCTTATATAAGTTTGGTATTTCCAATTACTTTCTTGCCAACTGTAAAATATACTTCCTAGTACTTGTTATTATATTTTCTCATTATTTACTCAAATTCTTACTCTTTAAAATTCCATTTTCATGGTCAAAAAGCATAGAAATTGAAATGCACTCAAAATGAATGATAATGCTTGTTGCTCTCTGGCTTGTCCTAGGAGTCAACGTTCAGACCTGGCATTGACAGCTGGTCAGCTCATCTCATTCCTCCCCTCTGTGAGCTAATGCTCTTCCACCTGGACATTTATTTTAGAGCATCTCCAGGCCTGTTCTCTTTTCTCTGTAAATTATCCACTGACCTTAAGTCTTAGTTTGGTTCAAAACAAAAGCATATTTTGACAAAGACTCAAAAAGAATAGCTTATTTTGTAGGTCATCCCAAGAATCCCCAAAATAAAGATAGAGAACAAGTGAAGTGAAAAGGAAGTACAGATAGTTTACAACAATTTGTTACCAAGGAGTTCTTGGTGTGCATGGCTGGTGCTTAAACCTGCTAGCAAACAGGAATAGAATACATGCTTTGGAGGTTTTCAAATCAACACCAAGGGTAAGTAAGGACATTTTTCTATCTGTGTTTGGCTGAGGCTTACTAGAGCAAAATGTTATTTTTTAGTATTGCTTACTCACTTTGTGAGTTGTTGAAGAAGATTTTTTTTCAACAAAGAAGTCTTGACGTAAAGAAAAGCAGACTCAGCAGTTGGAATCAGTGCAGTGAATGCAAAAGACAAAGGTATCTGTATCTGAGTAGTGCACCACCAGGGCCAGCTGCATGTATTGTGTATTGAAAATTCATGTTTGCTTCATATAAATGTACAAACACCTTTTCTTGAAATAGAACAAATAATTCCACATGAGATCTGGCAAAACTATTAAGTATATCTACTTTTTTAAAATTATCTGTAGATTGAAGTCTTTTTAATCACTATTATTTATTTGAAGATATTCTAGTAGATTCTATTGTTTTAATATATTTTTGATTCCCTGTTCACTGTTAATTGGATAAAAAATACAGATTTGAAATCCTGATGGCATTTTTATGGCATATTACAATTTAGTCTTCATCTGCTTTGTAATCAAGAATCAAGGATTTTTCTCTGCTGCATCTCTTCATATTCTTGTTTTTCTTCTTATTATCATTATTATTTTAAAATATTTATTGTAGTTGGACACAATACCTTTATTTCACTTGTTTATTTTTATGTGGTTCTGAGAATCAAACCTAGGGTCTTGCGGGTGCGAGGCAAGCACTCTACCACTGAGCCACCACGCCAGCCCATTTATCATTATTATTATTTGTGCTAGGGGTAGAACCCAAGCCTTGTGTACAATTAGCAAGTAGCCTACCAATGTTACTTCTACATTCTACACCTCTTTATCATAAAGCTTTTCCCCTATTTCCTAAATTAGACATTTTCATATCTGTTTTCTATCAGTTTTCTCGACTTTTACCCTATTTACTCTTACATCATTCCCATTCATTGCTTAAAGATTCCACACAATTTAATTATTCAATATGAAGACTATATAATATGGTCAGAGTGACAAATCAGAAAATAAAAATGTGTTGTAAATTATAGTTTAATATATACATATAGTTTAATGTACTACTTTAATGTACTATTAAACTATCTGTACTTACAATTTACCATAGCTTATCTGAAGACCAGAAAGGAGATATCTGTAGGAATGGCCTCAATGTCTTCATGCCTTTGCATTCAAGGTCTTTCAATATGATACTACAAATTCTCTGATAAAAAGCACTAATTTGTTTCTCTACCCTTTGAAAGCAGGTATGATTGGCTTTGACCAAAGAGGCATTAGCAAACATTAAACAAACAAAGGACTGGGAAACATGAGCACATTTGTCATTTTCTTTTAATGCTATTGGAATCTCTAGTCAACATGTGAACAATTCTGGGTTAGCCTGGCAGGAGAAGAACAAAACACCATAACCTGGTTGCACCCATTACCTCCAACAGCCTACCCTCAGAGGCGAGCTGCTTAGTGAACCACCAACTGGGCACAGAGGCATGAGTGAGCCCAACCAAGCCCCAATTCATTCTGGTCCTGTCATTCTAGAAAATCAAGAGTGAAATAGGTAATATTATTTTTTTAAAACAAGATTTAGGATGGTTTATTATAGAGCAAAATCTAAATGTTAGATAAGTTCTTATGGGTTGAAATATGTCCATTCAAAATTTATACATTGTAGTCCTAATTCCAAGAACCACAAAAGATAGCCTTATTAAGAAATAGAAAAAAAGTCCCTACATAATTTTTTTAAGAGAAAGAGAGAGAGGAAGAGAGAGGGAGGGAGGGAGGGGGGGGGAGAGAGAGAGAGAGAGAGAGAGAGAGAGAGAGAGAGAATATTTTAATATTTATTTTTCAGTTTTAAGTGGACACATCATTTTTATTTTATTTTATGTGGTGCTGAGGATCTAACCCAGCACCCCACACATGGCAGGAGAGCGTGTTACCGCTTGAGCCACATCCCCAGACCAGTCCCTACCTAATTTAATTTAATTTAATTAGAGATCATATTGGAATAGAAAGAATTAAATTGAGGGTTTTGTTACAATTTCTATGTTTTCCTTTTATTCATGTATCCAGTTGGGAAAAATATTCTATTTAAATTTCTCAAGTAAAAATGATTTAACTGAAACAACTGGATATTCATACAGATATCTCATTTGTGGTCTTCAGACAAGCTATGCTAAATTGTAATAATGGTCTCAAAGTTTTCATGCCTTTGCATTCAGGGTCTTGCAATCTGATACTACAGAATCTCTGTTCAAAAGCACTAATTTGTTTCTCTACCCAATGAAAACAGGTATGACTTTCTTTGACTAAATAGGCATTAGCAAACATGAAACAAAATGAGTAAAATCAAATTAGACATAAACAAAATGAGTAAAATTAAACTAGAAGATAGAGAGTGAACTCACAATTTGAACTCACAATCCTCCTGTCTCAACATCCTGAGCCACTTGGATTATGAATATCCAGTTGTGTGTGTGTGTGTATGTATATGTGTGTGTGTGTGTGTGTGTGTGTGTGTATAACTTTGATACACACACACACACACACACCAAAGTTTCCCTATCCATTCATTTACTGAAGGGCATCTGGGGAATGGAATCACCATTTGACCCAGCTATTCCATTCCTCAGTTTATACACAAAGGACTTAAAAACAACATAGTATAGGGACACAGCCATACAATGTTTATAGCAGCACAATTCACAAAAACTAAAATCCTCCCTTTTAATAGCTTAGTATGTTTAAATCATCTTCCAAAACACAAGGTGGGTTTCTAGATTCTAAGTGGATTTGTAGAATAAACACTGGAACTTCAGGACCTGGTTTCTTATACTTTGAATTGGGAAGAATAGATAAAGAGGACATATAAAAACATAATCATGCAAACATTACTGGGTTTCCTATATGCCTGTGTTATCTATTTACATAATGCCATGAAGAGGATGAATTTTTAAATTGATGCTGATCTTGTTGGTACAAAAGAAAATCAGAGTTAAATACACAGATAAAGCCAAGGACAACATTCTCTTTCAAACTGCATGATCTCCTCTTTAAAAATTCACTCTAAACATACATAGGTATTTGAACTCATTTTGAGATTTGAGAAATGACGTAGAATTGTATTTATTTTTCTATATGCCTTAATCTATTAGCTAAAAGTAAAATACTTTTAACCAAAAAATGATCTAACAAAAAGTAAAAATCTGTTTGCCACGCAAAACAATTATAGTACATTGAATCCACCATGGTCCCAAAAAACTAATTTTAATGAAAGTCTTCATATTGAAATTGTGTTGCATGTTGATTATTTTTTTAATCCTAGAAGAAAGCTATTAACAAGTTAAAGAGCCTCCTCTTTTTCAATCCTTATCCACTTAAAAGCATGTTGAAGTTTATGGTACATGCAAGGCATGAGTTACTTTGAAATATAAAATTCAGAGATGTTGTAATGGCATGTACCTGGGTTGCCATTTCTCCAGAGGCTGAGGTAGAATGATTGCTTGGTCCCTGGTGTTGGAGACAAGTCTGGGCAACATTATAAGACTCTGTCTCAAATACATCTAAATGTATATGTGTGTACATAATTTATGTATACCTGATTCTATATATATGTATAATATATATATATATATATATATATATATATATATATATATGTCCTAAAATATTGGATTTTATGAATTAAAATGTATACACACATATATATACATAACTTAAATGTATACATGTAAATTAAATTTTTATATTTAAAAATTAAATTATAATTTTTATATTTAAAAATTAAATTATAATTTTTATATTTAAATTAAAATGTATTATATATACATATATACACATAATTTTATATATACATAAAATTATGTATGTGTGTGTGTATAATTCCTTCTTATAACCTTCACAATATATTTAATAGTTCTATGAACTATTTGAGAAGAATATATTATGGAATCAACAGGTTTTTCCTGATATTACCATAGCATCTTTTAAATAAATATAAGAATTAGCTGTGGGGCATCAGATAATAAAGAACAAATAAGTTAATAAATATTCTATCTTTTCTAGTATTCTGAAACTAAGCTTTTGTTACTGTGTCTTTGCCCCAAACATCTATTATGTTCTCATTGTAAATATTTACTTCAAAATAACTACAGGTAGCTTACATATCTCCTTACTTTTATAAATAGTACAATAACCGTGGCATCCGGCATGAGAATTGGATTAGGTATCACCAATATAAAATTTAAAAAATATTTTGACATAAGGTAAGTTATATCTCTGTGCTTGCTCATCTTTACTTGGTACACTGAGAGAGAAGGGGAGAATTTCAGGTGAAGTTCTAAGCTTTATAGCTCTGTGCATGATAATGCTGGGAGCTAAAGCATAAGTTACAGCAGGAATTACATAACTTAGGGGGAAATATTGCTTTTAAATTTGTGCAAATGAGAGGTTGGCATTTCTGTGGTATGCATCCTTAGAAAGCATGATATTAATAAATAATTTAAATGACCTCTTTGTTCATATCATTGTTTTTTTTCACCACTACCAGCATCATCACTATCTCTTTAACATAGAAAAGGTTAAAAAGTATTGTAAAATTAAGCATTTTCACAAAAATTAACTAGGATGAAACCATCTGGTAATGAGCAGGGGATATGGAAAACTCCTTTGGCTTCTGGGTTCAGAAACTAAACTGTTAGCATGGCCAAAAATGTAAATTCTCTAAGAATGTATGAGCTGCAGTGAGGTAATGGGACACAATGTTTCAGGCTCTGTTGAGAAGAGGCTGAACAAGACTGAAGACACATTATAACCAGAGCTGCAGCTTCCAAGGACACAACTACACACTGACCTGGAAGGTGTGGCTGGCAAGGGCTTTGTTTTAGTTGGCTTTCTCATCACTGTGACCAAAAGACCTGCCAAGAACAACTTTAGAGGAGGAAAAGTTTATTTGTCACTCATGGTTTTAGAGGTCTCAGTCTAAAGATGGCTAGCTCCCTTGCACTGGACCCAAGGTGGGGCAGAACATCACGCTGTAATGTGGAGAGGCGAGAAGCATCTCAGGACATGGCAATCAGGAAGCAGAGTGTATAAACCCCAAAGGCATAGCTCCAGGGATCCACCTCTCCAGGCATACCCTGCCCAGTTAATCTAGATCAGTGGATTAATACACTATGTTAGGACTCTCATAACTCTCATAACTTCTAAATTTTCTTATACATGAGCATTTGGAAGACACTTCATATCTGGATCATGACAAGATGTTCATGGGGACTGGTCAAGGATGACTGTGTTCCAGAAATTGAATTTTCATATCTATCACATGAGAATGTTATGCAGGAACTCTCATAAGATATTGTTCCAACCAGGGTATTTGTGAATCAATTATAAGATGGAAAGGGAAGTGAAAGGAAAAACAATTTCCCTCTCAGGAAAGGCTTACAAATAACATTTCTGTGAAAAGTAAAAAATGAGTAGTCAAAATATGTATGTGTGTATACATGCACAAACACATACATGACATACATGTATTCTGGTACACATATATGTGTATATATACATATATACACATATAGCTACATATATATATATATATATATATATATATAGAGAGAGAGAGAGAGAGAGAGAGAGAGAGAGAGAGAGAGAGAAAGAGATGTAAGAAAAGAAGCCTATGGAATGTTGAAAAAGACTTAAATTTAATTGTGAGATATGTAAGTGTTCATAGAAACAGCATCTATAAACATGAACAGTGAACAGTAGGTCAAACCACAGAACCAGTTTTGAATCAAAAATAGATGTAAAAAAAGTGCTAGAATAATTTTTATTGAAATAAAACAATCAGCACAAACAAATTATTGTGAGAACTCTACAAAATTCTGTTTTACTGTAGATAATAAATGGACATTGAGGCACTGGCACGTCAAATGTAGTATTCAACAGGTAACCAGAGGAGCAGAGTCAGGGTTCCAACTGAGGTGTCATGAATTCTAACACTCAGGTAAGTCTCAAAACCGTGTTACCATACTATGGCCTATAGTTAAGTGGGTAGTTATAACTAGAGTTCATAAATGCAGTCATAATACAAGAAAAAAAGGAATGATATCAGAAAGAAATCAGGGCATTTTAATAAATGTGGATGATGACTGTATATACATGTGTGTACACACACACATATATATTTTTGTGTATATATTTGTGTGTGTTTGTATGTGTGTGTGTGGTGCTGGGGATTGAACCCAGGGCCTCATGCATGCAAGCCAAGCACTCTACAAACTGAGCTATATTCTCAGCTCTCATTTATATTTTTAAAATAGTGATTAACAGTATAGCAATAACACATAAGTAAAGAAAAATTTGTCAGTTTTTATTTATTTAGTTAGTTATTTTAATTAGGTATATATGACTGCAGAATGCATTTTGATTCATTGTACAGAATTGCAGCACAAGTTTACATTTTTATGGGTGTATATATTGTAGCATCACACCATATGTGCAGTCATACATGTACCTACAGTAATGATGTCCATCTCATTCCACCATCTTTCCTGCCTCCATGTACCCTCCCTACTCTCTCTACCCTTTGCCCAATCAAAGTTTCTCCCTTTTCCCCATGATTCCCCCCTCCCTGTTATGGATCTACATCCACTTACTAGAGAGAACATTTGGCCTTTGGTTTTAGGGACTGGCTTACTGCACTTAACATGATATTCTCCAACTCCATCTATTTACCTGCAAATACCATAATATTATTCTCTTTTAATGCTGAGTAATATTCCATTGTGTATATATACCACAGTTTCTTTATTCATTCATCTATTGAATGGCATCTAGGTTGCTTCCACAGTTTAGCTACTGTGAACTGAGGTGCTATGGACATTGATATGGCTGTGTTATTATAGTATGTTGATTTTAACTCCTTTGGTTACGGACTGAGAAGTGGGATAGCAGGGTCAAATGGTGGTTTCATTCCATGTTTTCTAAGGAATCTCCATACTGCTTTCTAGATTAGCTGCACCAGTTTGAAGTCCCTTGCATGCATAAGGCCTTAGGTTTAATCCCCAGCACCACAAAAAAAAAAAAAAAGAAATTTTTCAGTTTTTCAATAATATTTATTCAAAATTTGGGTAAGCTTACAACAAGAAATAGATATCAACTTTCATTTTTCAGACTTCAAGATGTTTTAAAATGTTCTTTATTTTTTTGAGGGGAAGGGGTACCAGGATTTAACATATTTGGAGTGAAATGGTAAATATGAGTGTCATAGAATATTAGGAGGCAGAATCAATATGACATTGATTAATTACAAATTATTATATTACATCACAAATAGTGTAGGAATTTAGGATGTATCTGGCTTCTTTACCAGGGAAATCAGAGGACATACTTAAAGGGCAAAAAATGATTCCATCAGGTTACATTTAGAGAAATGTTGATACTAGCTATAGCTCAGAAGAGTCCTAGTAATTTACTGCCTTTTTTGACTCAGTAAAGAGTGATAACAGGAAGAAATCAGGGCATTATGATCAAACATGTGCATGGAGTATCTCATGACTAAGGTCAACACTATGAAATTTTTTTCAAAGAGGATTGAATTGCTAGTTATCAGTAGGAATAAAATATCCCTATAAGTTCAAAGGGATACTGTGTGGTTGTTTTAAATACCACGACACTCTAAAAGTGTTAGAAGGACAGTACAGCACCAATACCTGAATTGGGGTCTGTTCTAGCAGCTATAACAAAACGTCAGACTGTGAAGCTTAGAAAAAACTCTATCAGTTCTGGAGCCTGGTAAGTCCAAGATCAAGTGGATCTGGTATTCAGTGAGGGCCCCTCTTTCTGTAATCTCAGATGGTGGAAAGGGCAGACCTCAGTGTGGGGCATCTTTTATAAGAATGCTAATCTATTTATGAGACCTTCACCCACATGGCCTAATCACTTCCCAAAGATACTGTGTAATCTATCTGTCTCAAATTTATCTGAACACTTAAGAGTTCTGATAATTTTAAAATGCAATGAACACAATGTTGCTATGAATATGAGTATGTTCTGAATCCAGGGACCAGCCTCCAGGACACATTCACATTTCTGTGTCCTGACATACTCTCTCCTTGATATTTTTGTCTTATCTTTTTATTTTTTTTTATTTCATGAACATTAAATTTGACCAAATATTCAGACATATCATATCATGTATATTATCTGAGTATTCTTTGTATTTGAAATAAGATAACTGTTTAAATTCAGATTAATACCTTTTCTCAAAAGATTTTTTTTTAATTTTTTATTGTTGGTTGCTCAAAACATTCCAAATTTCTTGACATATCATATTCCACACTTTGATTCAAGTGGGTTATGAACTCCCACCTTCACCCCATACACAGATTGCAGAATCACATCAGTTACACATCCATTGATTTACATATTGACATACTAGTGTCTGTTGTGCTCCGCTGCCTTTCCCATCCTCCACCATCCCCCCTCCCCTCCTCTCCCCTCCCCTCCCCTCCTCTCTCTCTACCCCCTCCACTGTATAACCCTGAGGGTCTCTTTCCATTTCCATGCAATTTCCCTTCTCTCTCCCTTTCCCTCCCACCTCTCATCTCTATTTAATGTTAATCTTCTTCTCATGCTCTTCGTCCCTACTCTGTTCTTAGTTACTCTCCTTATATCAAAGAAGACATTTGGCATTTGTTTTTTTAGGGATTGGCTAGCTTCACTTAGCATAATCTGCTCTAATGCCATCCATTTCCCTGCAAATTCTATGATTTTGTCATTTTTTAATGCAGAGTAATACTCCATTGTGTATAAATGCCACATTTTTTTTTATCCATTCGTCTATTTAAGGGCATCTAGGTTGGTTCCACAGTCTTGCTATTGTGAATTGTGCTGCTATGAACATCGATGTAGCAGTGTCCCTGTAGCATGCTCTTTTTAGGTCTTTAGGGAATAGACCAAGAAGGGGAATAGTTGGGTCAAATGGTGGCTCCATTCCCAGCTTTTCAAGAAATCTCCATACTGCTTTCCAAATTGGCTGCACCAATTTGCAGACCCACCAGCAATGTACAAGTGTACCCTTTTCCCCACATCCTCGCCAGCACTTGTTGTTGTTTGACTTTATAATGGCTGCCAATCTTACTGGAGTGAGATGGTATCTTAGGGTGGTTTTGATTTGCATTTCTCTGACAGCTAGAGATGGTGAGCATTTTTTCATGTACTTGTTGATTGACTGTATGTCCTCCTCTGAGAAGTGTCTGTTCAGGTCCTTGGCCCATGTGTTGATTGGGTTGTTTGTTCTTTTATTGTCTAATTTTTTGAGTTCTTTGTATACTCTGGATATTAGGGCTCTATCTGAAGTGTGAGGAGTAAAGATTTGTTCCCAGGGTGTAGGCTCCCTATTTACCTCTCTTATTGTTTCTTTTGCTGAGAAAATTTTTTTTTGTTTGAGTAAGTCCCATTTGTTGATTCTAGTTATTAACTTTTGTGCTATGGGTGACCTATTGAGGAATTTGGAGCCCGACCCCACCAAATGTAGATCGTAGCCAACTTTTTCTTCTATCAGACGGCGTGTCTCTGATTTGATATCAAGCTCCTTGATCCATTTTGAATTCACTTTTGTGCATGGCGAGAGAAAAGGATTCAGTTTAATTTTGTTGCATATGGATTTCCAGTTTTCCCAGCACCATTTGTTGAAGATGCTATCCTTCCTCCATTGCATGCTTTTAGCCCCTTTATCAAATCTAAGATAGTTGTAGTTTTGTGGATTGGTTTCTGTGTCCTCTATTCTGTACCATTGGTCCACCCGCCTGTTTTGGTACCAGTACCATGCTGTTTTTGTTACTATTGCTCTGTAGTATAGTTTGAAGTCTGGTATCGCTATACCGCCTGATTCACACTTCCTGCTTAGCATTGTTTTTGCTATTCTGGGTCTTTTATTTTTCCATATGAATTTCATGATTGCTTTCTCAATTTCTACAAGAAATGCCGTTGGGATTTTGATTGGCATTGCATTAAACCTATAGAGAACTTTTGGTAATATCGCCATTTTGATGATGTTAGTTCTGCCTATCCATGAACAGGGTATATTTTTCCATCTTCTAAGATCTTCTTCTATTTCTCTCTTTAGGGTTCTGTAGTTTTCATTGTATAAGTCTTTCACCTCTTTTGTTAGGTTGATTCCCAAGTATTTTATTTTTTTGAAGATATTGTGAATGGAGTGGTTGTCCTCATTTCCATTTCAGAGGATTTGTTGCTGATATACAGGAATGCCTTTGATTTATGCGTGTTGATTTTATATCCTGCCACTTTGCTGAATTCATTTATTAGCTCTAATAGTTTCTTTGTAGAGCCTTTTGGGTCTGCTAGGTATAGAATCACGTCAACCGCAAATAGTGATAATTTAAGTTCTTCTTTTCCTATTTTTATGCCTTTAATTTCTTTCATCTGTCTAATTGCTCTGGCCAGTGTTTCGAGAACTATGTTGAACAGAAGTGGAGAGAGAGGGCATCCCTGTCTTGTTCCAGATTTTAGAGGGAATGCCTTCAATTTTTCTCCATTCAGAATGATGCTAGGCTGAGGCTTAGCATAGATTGTTTTTACAATATTGAGGTATGTTCCTGTTATCCCTAGTTTTTCTAGAGTTTTGAACATAAAGGGATGCTGTACTTTGTCGAATGCTTTTTCCGCATCTATCGAGATGATCATATGGTTCTTTTTTTTAAGTCTATTGATGTGGTGAATAACATTTATTGATTTCCATATATTGAACCAGCCTTGCATCCCAGGGATGAATCCTACTTGATCATGGTGCACAATTTTTTTGATATGTTTTTGTATCCGATTCGCCAGAATTTTATTGAGGATTTTTGCATCTAGGTTCATTAGAGATATTAGTCTGTAGTTTTCTTTCTTTGAAGTGTCTTTGTCTGGTTTAGGTATCAGGGTGATGTTGGCCTCATAGAATGAATTTGGAAGTTCTCCCTCTTTTTCTATTTCCTGAAGTAGCTTGAAAAGTATTGGTATTAGTTCTTCTTTAAAGGTTTTGTAAAACTCTGCTGTATACCCATCCAGTCCTGGGCTTTTCTTAGTTGGTAGTCTTTTGATGGTTTCTTCTATTTCCTCAATTGATATTGGTCTGTTTAAGTTGTCTATATCCTCCTGACTCAATCTGGGCAGATCATATGACTTAAGAAATTTATCTATGCCTTCACGATCTTCTAATTTATTAGAGTATAAGGATTCAAAATAGTTTTTGATTATCTTCTGTATTTCTGAAGTGTCTGTTTTGATATTGCCTCTTTCATCCCGTATGCTAGTAATTTGAGTTCTCTCTCTTCTTCTCTTCGTTAGCATGGCTAAGGGTCTGTCGATTTTGTTTATTTTTTCAAAGAACCAACTTTTAGTTTTGTCAATTTTTTCAATTGTTTCTTTTGTTTCGATTTCATTAATTTCAGCTCTGATTTTAATTATTTCTTGCCTTCTACTTCTTTTGCTGTTGTTTTGCTCTTCTTTTTCTAGGATTTTGAGATGAAGTATGAGATCATTTATTTGTTTTTTTTTTTTTCTTTTTTTAAGGAATGAACTCCAAGCAATGAATTTTCCTCTTAGAACTGCTTTCAATGTGCCCCATAGATTCCGATATGTTGTGTCTGTGTTTTCATTTATCTCTAAGAATTTTTTAATTTCCTCCTTGATGTCTTCTATAACCCATTGATCATTCAGTAACCTATTGTTCATTCTCCAAGTGATGTATGCTTTTTCCTTCCTTCTTTTATCATTGATTTTCAGTTTCATTCCATTATGATCAGATAAGATGCATGGTATTATCTCTACTCCTTTATATTGTCTAAGAGTTGCCCTGTGACATAATATATGATGTATTTTTGAGAAGGATCCATGTGCTGCTGAGAAAAAAGTGTAACTGCTTGATGTTGGGTGGTATATTCTATATATGTCAATTAAGTCTAGGTTATTAATTGTGTTATTGAGTTCTATAGTTTCCTTATTCAACTTTTGTTTGGAAGATCTGTCCAGTGGCGAGAGAGGTGTGTTGAAGTCTCCCATGATTATTGTGTTGTGGTCTATTTGACTCTTGAACTTGAGAAGAGTTTGTTTGACGAACGTAGCTGCACCATTGTTTGGGGCATAAATATTTATGATTGTTATGTCTTGTTGGTGTATGGTTCCCTTAAGCAGTATGTAGTGTCCCTCTTTATCCCTTTTGATTAACTTTGGCTTGAAATCTATTTTATTTGATATGAGTATGGACACTCCTGCTTGTTTCCGAAGTCCATATGAGTGACTTTTATGTAAATGGTTAGAAGGAAATACACATTTTTTATATTTCAAAACCTCATCAGTGAAGTTACAAGGTAAATATTTCAAAAAATAAGAAGCCATGGATAGTTCATCAAAATCTAAATTCAAACGCCTGATAAACTTCAGAATCCTGATGTTTCTCCTCCTTTTGGAATGGGAAAGTCAAGACATCAGGGTCATAGTCGATCTCTGAGGTTTTCTCTCCTTTCAGGACTAAAGTAGTCCAGCGTTAGCATAATCAGAGCCTGTGTGTCCATAGGCTCTTCCCCGAGGCCCTCATGTCTCTTTGGATTCATGCTCTACACCAGAACACACACCATTATGATGTAAAAAATGATAAAGCAGCATCTGGAAATCTAAAATGTTGTAAAAACCTTAAACTACATTTTATTCCTCAGGCTTAAAACACAAATTGAGAATTATTCAAATTAAATTTACTTTCTTCCCATACCTCAAAAATGAAATATGATAGTGCAGGGCAGCTGTGACATGAGGCAAAATCCAAAATTTTGCACATGGGTAGAATTACACAAAATGTCATGTGATTTTGGAAACACTAGATCATGAAAAAAAATTAAAGTGCAAAGAAAAATTTTCCCATCAAATAATTTGCATTTCATGAATTTAGAAATTCTAGTTTAACTGAATATACAGATGGGATCACTTAGAAAATCAAACTTATTATGCTATGAATATTTACTTCGAGATCAAGAGCAACACACAAAAACAAAACATTACCCAAAACAATTTGAAAAACAAAAATCCCCAAGAAATATTAAGAAAATTAGATTGTTTAGGAAAATATTAAAATAAATAGACTTATGCATTACATATTTACTTAAACAGTAACATCACTGTTGATGATTTCATGACATTCTTCCATGATAATATAATATTTTATGTAAAATGTATGTAAATATATATTTATAAGTTAATGGAATTAGAAAATTAGTGTCTGCAAACATGTATGGAGCAGAATCCTTTGCAGTGGGTAAAGCAGTTTTACAGATGCTTGATCCTCACAACAGCCCTGTGAGGTAAGCAGGGAAGTCAGTCCATTTCTATCTTGCACTTTTGGACCCTGAATTTCAGAGACATTCAGGCATGTGTCCAATGATAATAAGTGTGAAACTCCTACTTTTTGTACCCAGTCCTACATATTCCTCTGTAGACATCAAACATGTAAGTACTGATAAGTCTGAACCAGTGTAAAGAATAAGTCAACAATGAGTCTATGTTTATGCTACTTGAAAAATAGTCCTTTTAGACTATGATAACATGTGAGGTACATATTTTTGATGACTGTCTATGATGAAAATGGAAAATGAATTAAGACTGAAGCAAAAATTTTGGCTGATTTCAGTTTTCTAAAATAAAGGGAAAAAAATAAAAAGTTCCTCAACATTTTGTAAAGGATAAGGTTTGTATCTATTTATAAAATAAATCTTTCCCTGACGTATCAGATTTTCAGAGTATACCTTCAACAATTCATTCTATTTATTAAAAAAAAATGGGGGGGATCTCATGTTAAAATAAAGGAGGGCAGATGAGACAGAGACTATTGTCTCCTGCTCAGTACGGTGCATGTCAGTGATTTTGAGCCCCTTTTTGTAGTTTTGCTTTAGGAAAAAAGAAATCACAAAATATTGAAACAAATATTCATGTTTGGCTTTTTTTCAGGTATTCTTAATTAAACAGTACCACAGACTTTATTGAGCAATTGAAAATATACACAAGGACAGCAGATTTTTCTCTGCATTTTTCTTTTATATTTTGCTTTCTTCCAATTAAATAACCCAGTTTGGATTGTAGAAAGGGCACTTGTTTCTACAGGAGCTGTGTACAGCTTGCTCAGTTCAAGTACTGTTTCCATGGTTATGCTTTGTCATTGCTGAGGTTATGTCTCCACTTGCTGAGGAAGCAGATTCCACAAGGTTTTAAGAATTGGCCCCCTAAGTTGTTCTTTCAGAATCTATTTCTCCATAGAGTTCAGCTAACTTTTTAAACTCAGGCCCCCAGTCTCCAAGGTACTGATAATCCTGGTCTGATTGTGTCGTTGCTGAATCCAGTGAGCTGATAGATCCAGCTTCTGATCTCTGACCCTCATAGGCATAAGTCTGAAGAGAATCATATGGAGGAACACTGGGATCTAGGTCTGCTTCTGCCAGTCTTTGCTTTATGAACTCCTGAACATCTATACTTTCCAGGGTGGACAGTGTCTGGTGCCTGGGAGTGAGCTTCACTTCAGGTCGGATGTCCCTCCGGTATTTGAGCTCCTCAGCTGCAGAAGGGTTCCTCAATGCGGTGATGTCAAAGGCCTCAGTGTCTTCCTCCCCACCTTCCTCATCATCATAGGTGACCACATTCTCTCGCACATCCTCTTCTGAAATGATCAATGGCTCTTTTTTGCTGTGCCTCAAGGTGATAAAAAGTACTACAATTGCTGAAGAAGAATGAAAAAAGGATAAACAGTTAGGGGAAAGGAAAATTCGTGGAGATCTGACATCAGCAATTTACTATGCCTGTCACCACACTCTAGCACTCAGCTGGCACTGCATCACAGCATTCACCTGTGCATCCTGAATAACACCTCAAGGTATTTTAATGCCCTAAGAATGTAACAAAATGATCATCCCCATGGAACATTGTGAATTGCAGATCTTATTTCATCAGGCTTAGGAACTCAGGTTTCTTGAATCAGACTACTGAAAAACTATTCTGTGTCTAATGTGACAGAAACAAATGGTGGAAAAATAATTGAATTTTGAATGAAAAAAATAACATAATGTGTTTGTCTATCAATAGATACTTAATCATTTTAGGTGAAGACACCAAAGACAGGATGTATTGAGTTCCTTTAAAATTCAAAGAAGGGGCCTCTACTTTTACCCTTTGATATTTGATGTCTTGCTAAAGAGTAAAGAAATAATATTGTATAAGGCTGATCTCCCTTGTTCAGTACCTTTTATTGTATCAGACAATAAAAATGCATTTACCCTATCAAGTTGCAAAAGAATGTTACTTTATTTGGACACAACATAAATTTTATTTTCATATATTTTATATGTTTATATTGTATCTTTTTTAGTTTGTGAATGTTCTTCACATACCTTATTTATTTAATCCTCAACTTTGGCTTTACTCAATTAAACAATGAAGAAGCTGGATGCAGAAAAGTGTATTAAGATAGAAAGAATTGTTCCCATAGAGGGTAGGTGAAAGGGCTAGCACTCTGTGACTTCTCACACCAGAAGCAATGATATTTCCAGAACAGTGTTTGCTGGGAGCCATTAGCCAAGTAGGTATGACAATTTCCTTGCCAGCGTACCCCATGTTGCTGACATGTTGCAGTGACATTGAATGTAGGTGACCTTGCTCAAGGACCAAGGCAGATTAGGGTGTTCCCGGTTTTAAGATAATCGTGTTTAGGGCGTTCCCAGTTTAGGTTCCAGGTTTAAGGTTTAAGATTATTCCTGCTGGGAATAGGGCGTATCCTGCTGCCTGAGTTCCCCTTGAGTTCTCATGGGATTCAGCCAGTATATTTTGGAGATAGAAGCCCAGTGGAGGGTGATTTGGGCAGAGAACATGGATTTGGGCAGAGAACGTGGATTTCCCCAGAACGTGATTGTAGACGGCTGGTGTGAGTTCGGGAATAAAGAGTTGCTGCTTGAATCTACAAGCTGTGTGGTGGCTCGTGATTGTGTGCCCAGCCAGACTGCGGCATTTGTGCCCAGCCAGACTGCGGCAAGTGTTCTACTTTTTTTTTTCAAACATATAGAATAAGGAGCTAAGTGACCTGTTGGACAGTGGTTTAGGATAGTTCTCAACAAATATGGTGGGTTAAAATTAACAGTGATGTTGCAATCACCAGATAAAGTAATAGAAATGAACCTTGGGCACTTCGCTTTGGCCAATTCTCAGGATTTTAAATCTTTCTGTTTGAGATATTAAATTCACACCAAATAGAAAGGATTATCTCACTTGAACTTTGGATACACTGTCTTCAGGCACAATAGAGTACACTACAGTCTATACATGGTTCTTTACATTGTACTAATTAAGGAAGTGCATTCAAATGCCATTTCAGATAATTCGATTCATCAAATGAAAATTAAAAAGCAGGATATTCAATTATATGTAAATGTGAGATGATAACATACACAATACACACTATTATATATTATTATATGTTAATTAAGTAAACCTCATATAGTATTTGGGATTTATACATACCAAAATATTGCAGAAAGCACATATATGCCATATATGTCCAAAATATTATATTATTGCACTCTACATTTTTTTACAGGGTGAGAGCATATACACATACTTTTATCTGCTGTGTGTGTGTGTGTGTGTGTGTGTGTGTATACACATACTTTTATCTGAAATTCACATTAACTGGGTTCATTACATTTTATCTGCCATCTCCAATTATATTTAAACTTTAAAAATGTTTATTCCTTTTATTTGGGGGAAAATTACTTTTACTCAATGAAATAAATATGCATTTAATACCACTGTGTACTTTTTTCTTTAAATCCACCTCTCAGTTTTCTAAGTCAAAGCCCTAAACACATCATCAAGTAACTAACTTCATTTTATGCAGAGGTGAAGATTTATCACTTCACTGAAAATTTCTGCTCATATTTATGAATAAATGAGGAGGCTGTTCGAGATTGGATGTCTTATTTCTACAGACTACTTAATTCATTATAGTGAAAATTCTTACTTTCATTAATAAATCTAGTTATTTTATTTTATGGTGAAATGGTTAGCTATTGATTTCAAAGAAATTTATGTACATGCATAATAGGAAAGATTTAATCAATTCTATTATGGAATTATGGAGATTATTTTCATCCTTCATCAAACTTAGTGCAATGCTTCAATTCTTGTGTATGTATCATACTTGGTGAGTGAAATGTGGGGGTAATGCTATGTTTTTTATTATGATGGTTTATATTTGCTTATTCTCCAAAAGTTTTGAAAAAAAATTTCTTATCTTCTCATTCAACATATAGATGCTAGATGCTTGAACATTTTTATATTTACAGTGCACTCTTTTCTAGGTAGTTATTGCTAGTAAACAGTGATTCATAGAATTGCTACATTCCAGCTTAATATAATATCAAAACATAAATAATAACATAGACTGTCATACTCTTAAGAGAAATAGGATGTTTATTATCATCATATTAGGACCTCAGGGTGTACATGGACATATGGTTCCTCTAGTCAAATCTACCCACTGAAGCAAGCTGAAACCCAGTTCACATGTGTGTTCCTGATGCACTCTCCCACTTGTTTTTAGCAGATATTTGTGGCAGTTGGCACAATGCAAATACTCTACAGACAATTCTTATGTAGATGGGCAAAAGAATAATCTTTGTGAAGGCTTTAATGAACCTTCATGAATAGTAGTAGCCTTAGTGGAAATTTATTTTAAATATTTTTTTAAAAATCAGCTCATGGCTATTAAGAATATTAGACTCCTAATTTACTTATGAATAGTTTGAACTAAATTATGTCTCAAAAAATCGTAATACCAAAGTATATTTTAAGATGATAAGTGCAGAAAATAATTACATAGGGAGATTTGACAATCATATTCTTATTTTAAAAATCTGGAACTCAAATGAAAATATTAAAATGACCCCTCCCCAATTTAATCTCTCCAATCATGCATATTATACAAAGTACCACTCATACTAGACATAGGAGCCAAAAACATACACTGGAGAAAAGTTAACTTCTTCAACAAATAGTGCTGGGAAAACTGAAAATTCATATGTAGCAGAATGAAATTGATCCCATATCTATCACCCTGAATAAAACTCAACACAAAGTGAATCAAAGACCTAAATATTAGACCAGAGATCCTGCACCTATTAGAAGAAAAAGTAGGCCCAACACTTCAACTTGATGGTTTGGGAACTGACTTCCTCAACAAGACTCCTAAAGTTCAAGAAGAAAAATTAAAAGTCAATAAATGGGATGGTATCAAACTAACAAGCATATTCACAGCAAAGGAAACAATCAAGAACATGAAGAGAGAGTCTACAGAATGGGAGAAAATCTTTGCCACCTGCTCCTCAGAACTAAAAAACTTAACACCAAATAAACAAACAACCCAATCAATAAATGGGAAAAGGAACTAGACACACACTTCTCAAAAGAAGAAATACAAACTATAAACAAATACATTATAAAAATATTCAATATCTCTAGCAATTAGAGAAATAAAAAATAAAACTACACTGAGATTTCCCCTCATTCTAGTCAGAGTGGCAAGAATCAAGAATAAATATTGTGAAGGATGTGGGGAAAACGTTACACTCACACATTGCAGGTGGGACTACAAATCCATGTAACTACTGTGGAAAGCATTACGGAGATTCTTCAAAACCTAGGAAAAGAACCACCATTTTACCCACTTAGGCCACTTCTCTTATCTAAAGGAGTTAAAATCAGTATTTTACAGTGATGCAGCCACATCAATGCTTACAGCAGCACAATTTGCAATAGCCAACCCATGGAACCAACCTAGGTGCCCTTCAATAGATGAATTGATAAAGAAAATGTGATATATGCACACAATGGAATGCTACTCAGCCATATAGAATGAACTTATGACATTTGCCATTACATGGATGAACCTGGAGACTGTCATACTAAGTGAAATAAACCAATCCCCAAACACCAAAGGTCAGACATACCACTGATATGTAGATGTTAACACACAGCAAGGTTGCAGAGATGGGGAACAAAGATGTTCAGTTGATTAGACAAAGGAGGATGCGAAAGGAAGGGAGGGGATATAGGAATAGGAAAGACAGTAAAACTAATCTGACATAACCTTTCTTTTGTATATATATGAATACAACACATACATCTGCAAGACTGGGATTCTAATTAGAATAAGATATACTCCATGTTTGTATGAATATGTCAAAACATACTCTACTGTCATGTATAACTAAAAAGAAGAAATAAAAACTGTGGGGCTGGGGATGTGGTTCAAGTGGTAACGCACTCTCCTGGCATGCGAGGGGCACTGGGTTCGATCCTCAGTACCACATAAAAATAAAATAAATATATTGTGTCCATCAAAAACTAAAAATAAATATTAAAAAAAATCTCCTCTCTCTCTCTCTTAAAAAATAAAATAAAATAAAATAAACTGTGGGCTCCAGTTTCTGCTATTCAACAACAAGCTCCAAATACATCATGAAGTCCCACTCCACATTCTCTGCCATTCTTCTGATTAAAAGGGTCTATAAAAAGTGCTCTCAACAGTAAATAACGGTTCTCACAAAATGTACATGTACGGTTTAAAGTTAGGCTTTTGGTTTCCAAGCACTATTTTCAGATAAGCAATAGATTTTTGCCTAAAATTAGAACATATTTAAATTGCAAAATCACATAAAAAATGAGCATAGAAATATTTAACAGCTGAGTTTACATGATTCTTTTATCAGAAACCTCATATTCACAGGTTCAGGATTAAAAACAAGAGGATCTGAAATGGGTCACCCAAATCAGGTAATTATAAGTACAACCAATGCCAAATTTATGAACTGAAACTGATAATTAAAATATGTTTTCAATATTAAAATATTAATTTCATAATTGGTATAGCCATTAGGGTGGAATGTTATTTTAGAATTTCAGGTTGTAATGTCTTGCTAGTGTTGGTATTGCATATATTTTCCATGAAGTCTAATACATTACATTCTAATTACATTCTGTGTCTGTTGTCCAGATATTTTCTGAAAAGAATAAAACCTTACAATGCCATTAGCAATAAAAATTACTTTGTCATTAAAAATTGATTAAACCTTAACTTAAGAAAGAATTATAAAATATTTAGATAAAAGCATAAAACATATTTGAGTATTGATATAAAAATATCAAACACACCAAATAGAAAATGTGTTTTATTATTCTTGACAGAGAATATAAAATGTACAAATGTTCTAATAATTATCCTTACAAGATAAAATATATTTTTATAAATGTTAATTAAATGAAGTATTATTCTTATGAATTATTAAAATGTTATTAGAATAACACAATTTAAAACTGTATATTGATTTTTTTCAATACATTTAATTATTTATCATATTTAATGGTAATGGTTGTATGATGATAAATGAAAACAAAATTGAAGATCACAAATAACCTATCATTCAAAATTAAAAAGTTTTACCAGTGTGTCTCCCCATCATGTATAACCACAAAAATTGGAAGTTATACTCCATGTATGTAGTATATGTAAAAATATATTCTACTGTCATTTATAACTAAAAAGAACAAAGAAAAATATTTTTTTAAATAATTTATATTAAAATCATAAACTTTTATTCTCTGTGACTTCAGTTAAGAACTCTAAGGGGATCCAGTGTTCTGTTGCTGCTGTATGACTTTATTTTCTGTTTTGGATGTGTTTTTTTTGTGTGTGTTTGTGTTTTTTCTTTTTTTAATTTTATGGAGAAAAACAAAATATGTTAGAGTCTGTAAATAAGTCAGGATGGCGCCTGGCAAATGTTAGAGTCTGTAAACAAGTCAGGATGGCGCCTGGCATTTTGCCAGGGGAATGTTAGAGTCTGTAAACAGGTCTGGATGGCGCCTGGCATATTGCCAGAGGGAGTGGTTTGTGAAGTAACACCAGGGAGCCATTAAGTGTGGAGATTCCTTATTGGTTGACTGATGTATCTAGTTTACGCTAATTAAGATAAGCTGTGTGGAATATATAAATACCACTCCTGTCCTACAATAAATGGCTCCTACTCCTGCTGTATCAATCTACACAAGTTGTTTGTCACCCCCGGTTAGTTTGCTGCAGCCGGACTGCGACAAAAATACATAAGGACAATAGCAGTTATGACTAATAAATAAATTTTTAAAGCCTGATTTCCCTCTTTTCCTTATGTACCATGCATTTACTATATATTACGATTTGAATATGAGTTGTTCCCAAAGGCATGGGAGACAGTGAGGTACCAACCAGAGGTGAAATGATTAGTTTATGAGAGTTGTCAGTTAAGCAGTGGATTAATCCATTTCATCTTTTAATAACTTGAAAGTATTACTGTACTCAGTGATAATTATAAGCAGGTAGGGTATAGCTTGAAGATATAGGTCACTGGTATCACTGATTACTTGTTCTCTCTCTGTTTTCCCAGTGGCTTAAACTGAGCCACATTTGTTGGCCATAGTCTTCCATCATTATGCTTTTCTCCATCTTAGACACAGAGCAATGGATTTGGCTGACTAAGCACTACATCTTTGAATCTAGGATCCAAAATATACTTTTCATCCTTTAAGTGCTTCTTATCAGACACTGTTTCATAGAAAGGGAAGCTGACTTAACACTTTAAAAGATCCTACCACAGTGAAACAGCTCTTGTTATGGTGTTGCACAAATTATGCATGTTTCTGGTTGCTAAGTGCAAACAATAATTTTTAGGTACAAATTGTTGAACTTGTGAGCAGTTTTTGACATTGAATAGATTCAGTGTGTATCACAGTGCTCTATTCCCATCAACACTCTTTCCCATGTACATTTGTGACACTGTACTTGACTAAATTTCTATCTTTCTGATTTCTTTTCTGTCCTCTCTTATCTCATCCCTCCTGACATGGCAATCACTTTGAAGTTTCACACAGCTCAGTTCTACTCTTTACTCTCTGTATTTTTTTTTTTATTTTTGCTATGTAATTTAACCAAAATGGATTAATCCATTGCATAACTAAGGGAGAAACAGGGTATACACTCAGCAAGAGATGAATAGACAAATAGCCCTGTTTGATACTGTTCCAACTTACTCAGACATCTAAGTTATCAAAGGTATTTATCATATTTTGATATTATTCACTTTTTTTCAACTTAACTCAAAATGTGCTGATCCAATTCATGCCATGTCAGAGGAAGACTACTCCCCTGTTATTCTCTTAGCACCATGAGATTTTTTTCTTCAATTCAGTCACTGTGATCTTTTCCACTTGCCAAGTTTACAATGAGACTCTCCTGTTTTAATCCAGTCTACACACCTGCAGCAAACCCCCATTTTTTTCAGATACACAATAGCTTTACATTTTCTCACACATGCTTCTTATGTTCCTTCTCCTCGTCAGCCTCATTCCAACTTACTCTCTTCACCATCTATGCAAGCAGGTTATCTTCCTCCCAGGAACAAAACCTGGAATATTCTTTGTGGGAATACCCTAGTCTTAACAAAAAATACAGTGTTTTTTTTTTTTTTTTTCACATGTGCACACTACCAAGAAAGGTCACAAATAAGTCTCTAATGGAAAGGAGGAAGTGGGTACACACTGGAAGACAAACACATATGCACTCTAAACTATGTAGAAAAAACGGCTCATATCTACCTTTATTGTTACAAAATCTGGGTGTACTATCTTACTTTCTTTCTTTTTTCTTTCTTTCTTTATATTGTGTCTGTCTTAAATAAGATCTAAAAGTTTGAGATAATATCAGTTTGAAATATAGATGTGATGAGGTTTAGAATACACATCTAACATCCATTAGAATATAACAAGAGCTAATATAAAACTGGATTTTTTAATAAAATAAAATGCAATGCAAATCTCAGATTCGAGAAAATCTTACAGTATTCAATATAATATAATTGAATTTAATAAAATATATGATATTTCAGGTTACAGTGTCTTAGAATGAATATGTTAAACTCAGCTAACATTGATGATTAACTGATATTTGGGAATTACAGAAGTTTCTATAAGACTTTTATATTCTTATTTGGTTATCAGATTTACTTTATTGTATATGTCTGTGATGTAAACATGATATTTGAATATATTACTATCCAGTGACATGATAACTATTATCAAGCAAATTAACATATTCTTCATCTCACATTTACCCCCTTTTCATGTGTGTGTGCTAAAACAACTTAAAATCTACTTTTTTGACATTTTTTATCGATATAAAACCATGTTATTATTAACTCTAGTCCTCATACTGTATATTAAATTTCTGTGCTTATTTATACTATGGCTATAAGACCCAAGTGGGCTGACCTTGGCTGAGCTAAGCAGGGTAGGTCCTAGACATATTAAAACAATGTCTTTCTGTTCCCAGAAATTAATTGAAAAGTTCTTTCCAAATGGGACTTAGAATATCTTACTATTAATTTTTCTAAAATACATACTTTCAAAACTTTTTCTCTTAGATTTCATATGTTGCTGATATTCCAACTCTTTCCCAAGTTTTGAATCAAATTAGTTCCAGATTACAGATTTGTAAAATTTAATTTATTAGAATATGTGCAGCCATGTTTTATTATCCCCATTATGCCTTTGTAATCCTTATATTTCAAGAATACAATTTACTCCCATTCAGAACTGCCATTGTACCACCTTAGGCTGTAGAATGACTTACCCAGGAGAATGACAACACAGAGAAGGATAGCGATTAGGGATCCTGTACTCAAACCAGCCGAGGACAGGAAGGCTTCTGCATGACAGGTCCGCACGCGCCCATCTCTCTCCCATGCACAAACCCTGATGGTGAGGGTGCTGCTGCTGCTGAAAGAGGGGATTCCACCATCAGAGATCATAATACACATCCTGAATAGTTCGACTAAATCTCCTCCGCCTTGTTAGAATGCTGGCTGTGTTATCTATGATAGACATAAGCAAAACAAAATATACTTAGTGAAGCTGCCATTAAAGATTCACATTTCCTTTAATGGATAAAACGGATATGTGTGATTTTTTTTTTTAACTCACAAAATGGCCAAGGGAACATGAAGGGGAAATTTTTAAGGAATAGCTAAAATTCATAGTTCAATTGAGAAAATTATTTGAGTAGTTAATAGAGCCAAACTGATGGAATGGTGAAGTCATGGGAGGACAGCAGGGAAGAGACAAAGCCATTTTGAATATGGACTTACTTAGCAGCTAAAATACTTAAGGCATAGAAATGGCCTGAAGCAAATGGATCCTAGTCTTTGTTGTGAACTAGGAGGATCACCCCAAACCTAGACTCTTACTTCAAATGACAGCAACAGATATCTGTACTTCAGCAAACTATTCAGGAGATTTCAATACATTAAAAATGTCTAAGAACCACTGATACAGATGATATTTCTATGAAAACACCACATAGATTGATAAACTTAAAAACTTAACTATAATATGATGCACTTTTGTCAGAGTGAATACACCACATGGAAGTTAAAGGTGACCAAATAGTTCTATTTTATGTGATTTTTAAATGTTATGTACTATAAGAAATGTGGGCATGATACATATTGATCAATCCATACAACATCATATGAAAGTGGTTGCTAAAATCTTTATTGTATTGGAGAAAATAATTTGTATTATAAATAAGTAGTTTAAAATAAATGGACAGAGTCGTAGAGTATAATTTATATCAAACCACACAGGACACACTTTGATACATTCTAGAATCCTGATCAAAATTGTAATATCACATCTTGGTCAATTTGTCACCAATTAATATTGATGTACTGAAATGTATATATCATATAATATTTTACCATTGTTATTTCTCTTCCCAGAATGTCTATGAGTGAAAAGATCCCATGGTACACACTTGGATATACTGTTCAGATACCCTTCTGGGAAAGACTTATTGCTCTACCTATAAACTATCACCTGACCCTAGGTCACAACTTTCAGTGACTTCCTCATGAAAGGTTAGAATATTCAGAACATTTACCACCAAATGCTGATATATTGAAAGATAAGTTTAGCTTAAGAGCTTTGTCATGGGGTCAGCCATTGAGAAGCATTAAAACTGCACAGAATCTTAGCCAGGCATTGTGATACAAATGTGTAATCCCAGCAACATGAGAGGCTAAGGCAGGAGGATTGAAACTTTGAGGTCAAACTCAGCAATTTAGAAAGGTTTCTATGAAACTTAGCAAGACCTTATTTCTAATTTAAAAAGGCAGGGAATGAAGCTCAGTGTTAAAGTGTCTCTGGGTTCAACCCACAGTATTGAAAAAAAAGAAACTTACTCTGTACAATTTATATATATATATATATATATATATATATATATATATATATATATATATATATATATATATATATATCAGATTCATGAACATCCTGCACTCTAAACTCCAATTCAGAGTCAGCATCACAGGGAACTCAGCCTATGACTATACCTGAGTTAATTATTTTGCACTAAAAATGTGAGTGCACCATTGGACATTTATATTTAGGGATTCTCTTTCTCAAGTCAATGATTTTTATTATGAAAATTAGAATTCTTTTTTTAATATAGGTAATTTGATAGTAATAATACTATACCATATAATATTTTCTTGATTGAATGTTCTAAGTAAATGCAATAGAAATATAATTAATTTACAAATATTTAATATAATATAGAGAATTAAATGGAAAAATATACATATAAATACACACACACACACACACACACATATATATATATATATATATATATATATATATATATATATATATATAATTATGTCACTGAAGATGTATAGGAAAAGTAAATAGTTCAATGAGAAATTGAAAAGGATATATATATATATATATATATAATTATGTCACTGATGATGTATAGGAAAAGTAAATAGTTCAATGAGAAATTGAAAAGGATTTTCTTATCTGGTGAAAGAAGAATTTAAAAACCATATCAAATGTGTATTCTGAAACAGGTCACAGAATAGAAAAAGAAGAGGATGAGATATATACGTGTATGCATTATTTGTATGCACCATAGCAATCATGGGTTATTCCACAGGAAACCTGATCTTCCATAAAAATCAGATCTCCCAGTTGGATGCTTTGTTATGATTAACATAAAGTTGTCTCTATTTTAATTCCTTAATAGAAAGAACATGTTTGAGCTAAGTGTTTATGTGCACAAATATGTTTGAGAATTACACAACTATTCTTAGGAGAGGGGCAAGACACTTGTTACTGGATTTGAGCGACATAAATAATGACATGTAGATTAACATGGTAACAGCCATTCTGGTAGATATGGAATATCTTATGGCTCCAGCCTAGCTGACAGTTTACATTATTAAAGTGGATAATTGTTGAAAATGCAGCCACAAATGTGATTCCAAACAAAAGAAAACCAGAATATGCCTGTGGAAGTGCACTTTTAGCTCCTAAATAGAAAATAGAAAACCCTATGACATGGAGACATTTTTTTCCTTTTTTTTTGCAGTTGAGTGTTTAGCTTTTGAAAAGAAGAGAGGATTTAGGAAGCAAAGAACTTCCCACCTAGAAAGGCCTCAACAGATAATGAGCTCTTGACAAGGGATAGTCTGTACTTCAATGGAACTGCAAAAAATGTGCTTGGCAGAAGCCTCAAGAACTTGAATAAGAAATCTATGAACATGAGGAAGAACATGAAAGTGGTAAGAAAAATACATATATAAATGCATGCATGTATAGGTTTATATTCATGTACACATATATATCACAAGTACATTTATAGATCAAATCCAACTGGAAGTCTATATCGTGTTTATATATGGATCATATTCATATGGAGTCCCATATCATGTGTGAGCATATAAATCATATGGTTTATGTCATGTCTGGGTATGTAGATCATATTTATTGAGATATATCATGTGTATGTGTACATATCAAAATAAAAATGTATGTCTTGGTGAAAATGAAACTTAGGCTACAAGGGCAATAAGAAATCTCTAAAATTTCAAATATACTTAAAAATATTATAGAAAGTCTTAAGAGATAGTCAAGTTAAAAATCATTAACATAAGATTAATAAAGGGAAAACATTGAAGGATAGAACATGTGTGGATGGGAAGTGCTGTGTATTAATTTTCAATAATAAGCAATTGCTAATAATGTGCATCCAGACTTGGTTCTTAGTTTGAACCCTCAATGGCTTGGATGAAGAGAGAGTATTTTAGAACACTTATTTGTGAAGCCAGTCCAGTTAATGTATTGAACTAACATTCAAGGACATTTGGAATGACAAAACTGAATATCTTAATCTAAATAAGAATATACAATAAAATATATATTTTAGGTGGCAAATTATGGAGAATTTCAGATGGGCAAAAAACGGGAGATCATATTTTAGTTTCATTTTTCTCTAACCCTTCAGCAATGATATGAACAATTTATAATTTAATTATTATTAGAACCCATGAAATAAACAATGCTATTGCGGTTTCCAGCAACATTCCTTTCATATGATCGGTGCTTGATAAATAGTAATTTGAGCGACAATCAGCAGGAACTTCTCTTCTATTACAGTTTCTTATTACATTGGCATGTGTTAAGAAATTAAAACCAAAATGAGCTATACATAACTTGCAGCACTTCAGCAGCAGGAGCTCAGTATGTTCTTTGCTATGTGCTTATTCTTTCTCTTGTTTTGCCTGACTTCCTCTCTGTCAATCCCAGAATGACCCTAAGCTCAATTTTCAGACTCTGGAATCTTCCTGTTCATTTGAGTTTGTAAACATCCTTGTGGCCTCACTTGTCTGTCTGCCAAACCACAAATGCATGATCCAATATGTCATTACGTTCTGATTTGCACCCTGGAATGTCATCCTGTTGACCATCTGCCACACTCCTTCTTGATAATCTTTAAATTCTGCATAAACACAACCATCCATTGTATAAAAATTCTTCCTTCAGATTCATAAATAATGCTGGAAAAAGGTTATAGCCATTTAATTGACCCCACTTAGTTCATAGAGAAACTTATACTATGCTCTCAGAGGAGATTAGAAATTAATCTATTGACATTTATTTGTATTCATATTTATTCTTTATCAGATGTCACACAGTAGCTTTTCTGAGTTTCTTTGTGATGCCTGTTCTTTACCTCACAATAAGAAAATATCTCTTGCTGCAGAGAAGCTCTCATCTATTGTCAGAATTTTTAAAACTCTTCAATCTTTCTTTGTCATTAATTACATCTCTGTTATATGTAAGCTCTCATATAAAGACTGCATAACTAAGACTAAAAATTAAATAAATGCATATAAAACAAATATAAACCTTGAAGACTATCAGCAAATCTCATAAATAACACATACATTTGCATACATGTAAATTTAGAAGTGGAGGGGTATAATAAAGAAAAAAATTAAACTCAAGATACAAAATCGTTCATCAACATATTGCAAAAATGCAATTTCAGAAGAAAAGGCAAGGATAGCAGCACAACAATAAGAATATGAACTATAAGAGAAATCATCTACCTAATATTTATAACAGATATTTAATAAATAGCATTATTATTAGCAACTAATGGATTAGCCAAAGTAGAAGAAACTGTTAAAAGTCTCTAAAATTATAAACCCTGTAGAAAGTTGTGAGTGTAAATCTTTAGAGAGTTTTACTGTATGCATAATTCTCTTTTTCAGACTGTTTAAAGTTTCACCTTCCTTAATGCAGAGGAAGGGTCAAGTTACTATAGCACCTAGCACCGTATAATTCATACCAAAGAAAGAATTTAAGTAAAAGAGTGGAACCTACATTTCCAAGAGAAGAAGGCAAAATAAAGTGGAATGGAACATGGAATAGTAAAATTAGCAGTAACTTTATTTTGTTCTTCTACTTTTATTTTTTTTGGCTTGGTACATATGAATCAACTTTCCTTTATTTATATTTTTATCATTACAAAGGTATAAAAAGTTTGATGCAGTATGACCTGACACAACTCAGAAAGAGGAAACAAAAGCATATTCTTTTATTTAAAGTTAAATGTCCACTAAAAAATTCTCTAGTGTTGAAATTCAGAGTTTTCTACTTTATGATTAAGACTGTATATGGATTTTAACTTCCCAATAGTCAAGACTCAAGTGTCTAATTTTTGATAAAGCACAGTGCTACTCTGTCCAATGCATGTGAGTAAATGTAAGCAAGTGAAGAATCTGAGATTTGACTGGTAGAGAAAGGAGAGCCAGGGAGGAATGAAAGCACTGTGTTAGGCTCTCTTCTCTGACAGGAGATAAGTGACTCAGCAGGGAGTAGTAGCTGGCTCATCTATTAGAGGATGTGTGGTGCTTGATTTGTAAGGCAGGGTGAATTATGTGTGCACCATTTTGTTTAGGACAAAGAGAAATCTCTAAATGTTCTCTTGAAACCCTGTGGATAAAAACAGAATTTTAAATGGTCATTCTCTGTAGCTAAATTAAGTACATTACCGCACCAGCTGTGAATTCTTGTTTGAAGGACAAGAATAAACTATGGGAATATAAACTGCTTCAGATCTGACAATGCTGAAATGTATGAAGTGAACATGTTAAAAACTACTAGGATTTCCAATGTGTGTCAACCTAAGTACCTGTATTTCAGAACTAATTCATAGTAGATTTTGAATGAAAGGGCTTGAGAGCAAAGGTTTTTAACAGCTGCATAGTCAATATCAACATTGAAAATATGCTTTATCATAACGATGGAAAATTTAAAGTTCTTCTAATAGCGATGGAAATTTAAAGTTCTTCTAATAACCCTAAATAGCCTCCCTTCTCCCAAAACACAAACAAAAAACTTTTTTGTTTTAGATTGCATTTAAATGTTTTGCTAAAAGTTATAAAGAAACATAATAGCCAATATATTTATTTTAGAAGCATAAATGTATTTTATTGCAAAGAAATGAAAAGTTATGAAGCAAAACAAAAACCAAAATATTAGAAATATTGGAAGAAGGTTAAAAGGACAAGGTTTGTTAAAGACTTTGGGAGATGGTGCAGTCTTTAGGGGAAGGGCCTATTGGAAGGAAGTTAGACCAATGGATACTGAGCATTTGAAGAGTATATGGGACCCTGGTCCTTTCCTCTATCTCTTTGCTTACAAGCTGGTATTAGGCAAGCAACTTTGCTCCACCACACCTTCCATAATGTTCTTCCTCATTACAGGCCCAAAGCAAGGGGAACAAGCAACATAGACTAAAACCTCTCAAATCATGAACCTTCACTGATTTTCTCAAGTATTTTGTCACCATGAGGGAAAACTGACTAGCACAGGCAGTCTACAAAATCTTGGTAAATATGATTGTAAATGATAATTTTCATAGCATTTTTATTGTTTTAAAATGAATTCATTTTAAAAGAATATGAAGGTCTATTAAAATTGGAATATATGTATCCAATAAAAGAACTTAGGGACCAACACTAATAATATTTTTGGTAGCAAATCATCAAAGAATTTTAAAGAATAAATTTGAAAGATAAATTGAGTTGGAACCTTGTAAACAAAGAGAGATAGACATGTATACTTATTGTAATCTCTTTCTTTACAAAAATCTGTGATTTACAAATGTACTGTTACAGTTAGAATTAAGCTTAAGACTTAAGTCAGACAAATCTTCTTGCATTAAATAAAGCCTAGTTCCTGAAGAGACAGCATGAAGATCATGAAACAGAATAGACATGCCATGGTAGAGGAATGATTTTATATTAGGGGATTAGGATATATATTACAAAATGCATGCACAAAGTATTCTAAGTCCAGAATCTTGGTTTGAGCCAAAATTTTAAAAAATCTGAGATTTTATGGCCAAAGTTTATTTGCTATAGAGAATAAGAACGGGAAATCATATAATAGAATGTTTTGGTGCTAAAATGAAAATTTTACAATTTAAGGGAAGATAATAGCAGAAATATACATTTGAATCAGAAAACATTTCATATGTTTATTGCTCTAACTTTAAAATTAACTTCTAAACTTTGGTTGTAAATTTCAATAAAATTGTGTCACTACCAATATAGTAAAGTAAAAATAAGGCCATTATTAAAGAAAAATATTTGCAATATACATTTTAAAGTATATATTGCTAAAATAAATCCTTTACTTACTTGGTAATTATCCAAATCCAATCATTAATATTTAATAATTTGTGAACAATACATTTCCAGATAAATATTAAAGATTTTTTGCTTATCATGTTTTTTTTTTATTCACTACAATTTGGTACTAAAGCAACTAAGCAATGAATGACAATGTATCTATTGAGAGCACAGAATAGAGAATGATGCATAACAATCTGTACTCAAGGGTGAATTAAAATGTCACCTCGCTTCTGCTTTGCTGCACTTCCCTGGATGGATTTTTCTCCCCAGTGTGACTGATGATGCCTTCCTCATCTTGGTACTCTCTTAAACTCTCCCCTAGTTGGAAACTGTACTCTGATTTACTCTGCCTGGAAGAATGGACTCTACCTTAAAAGTGTAATGATGCTTTCATCTTTTAAACTAAAAACTTGTAGTAATTGAAGTTACTGATATTCCACTGACTTCAAATGCAAGTTGCATTTCATGTCAGCCTCACTTTTCTGACTAGATCACAAGCCCCTGGAAAGCAGGAGATATGTTTTCTAAGTCCCCACATTCTGCCTACTTAGTTCACTGCTTTCTATGCTGGAAAAAGTAATATCACTTGAAAGATTAAGAAGTGCAAGAAAACTAATGTTAAAAGCTGACTATAGAATTTCTCTTAGTTGAATGACAATTTTCTCCAGGAAAGGCAAGGAAGAATGGTTATACAGAGCAGGTGGAGTGCTTGGAATGGCCATGCTGAGCCCAAGGTGTGAACAGAGATGGAGGAGATAGAACTGCATGAGTATATGTTTAAAAAGCTTTTCATTTTTAATTAAATCAATCAATAAATAAGTTCCCATTGAAAATAATCAAAGTGCATATGATATTTCTAAAAAGTACTATATAGTCTATTATTTTATTACTATTGCTTTTATTTGATTATGCTCTATTCATTATACTCAATTCATTGTTTCTGGCAGATGTTTAATAATCATGTATTGAATAATTCATACTTTGAATTTACCTTCAATACTTTAACATTCTTATTTTATCTTATTTTAATTTGCCTGCAAAAAGTCCATATATTTTTCCTAATTAAATTTTATGTTAATTTATACAGTTATATTCACTGATGCATAAAGTTTTTGTACACTCCCTTCATTAATTTTAAAGTGAGTTATATTTTAGATGGGAAGATAATTCTTTCATTTTAGTTTATTCTTTCAAATGTCACTAAATGGGCATTGGCTCTTGTAATTTTAGAGTATTTTTACTACATCCGATCACTTTACAATTTTAAATTATTGTCTGGAAATTTATAGAATTATTTTACATTTTGTTATGTCAAAGGATTTCTCTAGGAGATATCTATATCATTTCAATCTTGAACCAAAATCTTCCTTCACTGAGGGTGTTTGTTTCTTCAATAATGCTTTTTCTATTTAATTTATCTGTATTGTTCATTTTATGACTACATTATATCATGTGATACCAAATTCTCTGTAATTTAATCTATCTTTGCAAGAATAAAAATAACACTAATCACCATCCTCCTATCTAAATTTTACAAAGACAATGTTGAGTCATGGTAAAAGCCAGGGCTGGGACATGGTTGGCCTCATACTTAATTAGTAGAGATACCAGAAAGACAAGCTGTTTGCAGAATCAACCTCTGAAACACTGTTCTGTGTTTCTTCTCCTTTTGTTCTTTCTGATCACTAATTCCACTTAAAGCAGCATCCATTTGAATTTTTTCACCCTACCAGGTTTTTAAATTGTTCATTGTCCATGTTTTCATGTGTCAGTGTGAACAGTCTCATATTTATGTCTAATTAAGATTTTATTTTCCTTTCTAGCACATATAATATGTTTTAATACATACTGATTTTCTGTCCTTCAACATATTTCATCCCTTCCATGCTCTGTGATCTTTCACTTAGGTAAGTTGTTTAAACAAAGTTCCCAGGGATTCTCCTAATAAAATAAATGATGATGGTAAATTTAAACCAGACCTAAATATTTTCTTAAAATCCTCATATCCTCTCTCCTTTGGAGATGACATTCAGGATACATACATAGGCCAAGTTTATTTATCCAAGCATATTATTCCAGTAAATATTTTAGAGGAAGAATCCATTCTTATGCTACAAATACTGTTATCTGACATCCTGACCCATTATCTAAATTGAGCTGCTCTTTCCATGCAATCTGTTTGCTTATACTAATAACTAATGAGAGATTGGGGTTACGTACTGAGACAGAAACTAGAAGAGCATTTGGAAGTTTCTTGGATCTGGAACCAAATTGGAAACCAATGGGTCTCATATCTGAATACAAGGCAGATTTTTTCCTAAAGCATATTTTTTTTAAATTAAAAATTTAAGAAAAAAAAGTTTAGCTGAAACACTTTGAAGAAGAAAAAAAAAGTATAGTGTTATATCTTGCTGTTGAACAAACAATGGTAAAAGTTAGGGACCACAAGCACACTCTCAGTAAAGAGTCCTAGAGTGGCATGCTCCAGGAACAGGAACAAAGCAGGGATAAACTTCATCTAAACAGAACTGCAAATCATCCTTGTCTCAGTTAAAACTCTGATTGGATAAAAGTGAAAATCCCTTCTATGCTTGTTTATAAGAATAAACAATGAATATTCTCTACAGAAATACACTAGCATTTAAGCTTCTTCTAGTGTTAAGGCTTGGTCATCTCTGCCCTAACATTCAGGTGTTGAAAACTTGGGCACCAGAGCAATAAAGTGTTGGGTGGTGATATTACCAGGAGGTAGGTGGATCCATTTCCCATGAGTGAATTAATGCCACAATAAAAGCAGCTTGCTGTGTGGGCCCTCTCTCTTCTGCCCTACTGCCATGTCAGGGACAGAATTATTTCCCTATAGAGGATGAAATAATCAAGTCTAATCTTGGAAGCAGAGACTGCTCCCTAACCATACACCAGCCTCCACAATTTTGAGGAATAAATTTCTGTTCTCCATGATTAGCCAGTTTCAAGTAATTACTGCAAGTAATTAGACACATCAAGAATGAAGACTATATATCCGAGTTTTGTCTCCTTCCACATTCACCCACCAAACACAGATATGCTAAAAGGATTAGAATAGTCTGACAATTGTTGTTAAAAATCACAAGAATAATACATTAAAAATAGGGAAAAAATGCAAAAGAAAAAAGTTCCCCGTTTTTTTTGTAGATAAAAGTAAAAAAAAAAATGACTATCTGGCTAAGCATGGACTATTTGGTCTACATTTTTCTGAGTGCATATATTTTCTCTGGTAAGACTCCTGCGTCTTTAAGTATGTCATTAGCTCCATGCTGGTGTTTCTACCAATATACTCCCAGCATATGTCACAGTGAGTAATAAAAACTAGGCCCAAAATAAAGAATGTTTTTTATAAACAAGATGGAACATTTAAGAAGACTTTTGTTCTGCAATGTTAAGATAAATTTGCAGGTTCCAAATTAATGAGGTAGAAAACATAAGGCAGGAAAGATCTAATGGGGAGAGGAGAGATCTAGAAAAACATGAAATGTTGTTTTTAATTTGGTTATTTTGCAAGTTGTTCTGGCTATTACACAGGGAATATTGTCAGAGTTTACATGAATGAAGATCTTTTTAGTTGGTTTGAAGAAATTAGCTACCTTATTGTTACTAGGCATAAATACTCTAAATGTCTGCCTCTGGAATTAGCATAGTATACACATATTAATAAGTTATAAATATATAGATGCTTTTACAGAAGTTTCTAGTACAGTTTAGTTCAATGATGTATTAATAATTGTGAAAGGTCTTATCTGAGATTTTTTTCAGCTTTCAAGCTAATAAATTAACCTACCATAATTTAAGGTGACTGGGGAAGACACATGTTCCTGGAGCAGAGATGAAGGAATTTTTCCTCATGTCCACATCAACAGCATAGACACTTGTTCATATAAATTCCCTAGCAATCTAGGGTGAAAATAGTGAGGTGCAAGAGTCCAGGAGCACTGTGTGCACACAATGAGTTTGTATGCCTGCTAAAGAATCTTGAGTTTGGAAATCATAGATCATTTGTAATGAATTGCAAGCAAACATGCCCAAAAAGTGTTTTAAGGAAGTCCTTATCCTCATTCAACTACAGAGTAAATAAAAATATCCTTTGTTCTTAAAAGGCATCCCGTACCTTCCAGGGCTATTTATTACACAGATATTTTAGAAGCTGTAGTCTAGAACCAAAGGGTAATTAATGCTTTTGCTTGCAAGGTAGGAAAGGATGAATGCCAGGTTTTATGGTTTAGTTGTGTAATGTCCTCCAAAAGCTTGTGTGTGATTGAATAAGGACAGTTTAGAGGTAAAAGAATTGGGTTATGAATGATTTAACCTAATCAGTACATTAATCACCTGATAGGGATTAACTAGGTGGTAATTGTAGGTAGGTAGGGTGTGGCTGAGACTCTAGTTCCCTGGGGGTGTGCCTTTTGGGAACTCCCTCTCTCCCTCTCTTTCTCTCTCTCTCTCTCTTTCTTTCTCTCTCTGCTTCCTAGTCACCATGTTCAGAGATGCTCCCCACCTCCACACACTTCCATTATAATGCTCTGCCTCACCTTGAAACCCTAGGAATGGTGACAGCCATCTATAGACTGAGACCCAAAATAAATTTCTACTCCTCTAAAATTGTTCTTGTCAGGTCTTTTGGTCACAGCAATAGAAAAGATGACTAACACACCAACTATGGAAAATTGTTGTCTCATACAAGCACTCTGAGGAGAGGATATAAACATTTGAAGAAGTTGTGGTACTGTGATTCACGAAGAGGAAAATCTTCAGGTCTTAAGGCATGACACACTAAATTACAGTGTTTCCCTTAAATAGTTTCCATACTTTCCATGCAGTTATGATTGAAATCATAAAAATGGAGAAGACTGGAAGATTTATTTCCATAGTCTAAGAAACTGTGAAAGTGACTACAGCCTGCCCCTTTCACCACCTCTTAATTTTATGTCCACTTTCTATAGCTGTTGACATCATGTGAAATTTTAATCCTGGTCTACTCCCGTGATTTTTCCCACCTTAGGACCTTGTGACTTCCAATCTTTTGTCTAAAACTTTTAGCCACTGCCCTTATTCTGATAAATTTCACTCATCTTATTCCAGAACAGGCACATATCTTATCTGTTCTTACTGTGCATCATGCTTATTCTCTGTACCATTCCATGTGTGATCACTGTATCACATGAGATGTTTTTGAGGGCAGGAAATAGATCCTGACTATACTTGTGAAGAGATCAACACTTAGAGAAACTGACATAAATAGTGTTCAGGTTCACACTAGTTGAGTAAGTGAGTTCCTATTTTGTGCTACAAACATGCTTTAGTTATTTTAGTGAAACTTTTCACTCATACAGAAATTAAAAGAAAACACTACCACTCAAACTTTATATATATTATAATGCTACTTTTGTTTAGATATGTCTCAGAAAAATAAGACATTGCATAAATATCCACCTGATTTCACTTCTCATTTCCACCCACAGTTGACCACATTTCTGAATTTCATCTGTATTATTCCTAACCATATATTTCAAATTTATTAATTATTTACTTAGTTATTCATAATTCCTATATATTTAATGAATATAGTTATAATTGATATATAGTCTATGTATACATGCACATGGATATATCATCAAAATATGTATACTTATACACACATGATAATTTACTATTAAATGATAATTTATATATTTTATATATATATAATATATAAATTATCATTTATATAAATGATAATATATATATCATTATATATAAATATTATATATAATTTATATATAAATTATATAAAATATTTATATATAATTTATATATATATAAATTTACATAAATTTATATATATATATATATATATATATATATATATATATATATATATAAATTTCTATATCCTTCTCCATGTAGTTTTATATAGTTTACAATATGTTTAGAAACTTCATTCTTATTTTGATAAATATTTTCCAATTATTTATACATATATTTGTCTTCTGTAATTGTTCTCATTTTATCTAAAGAATTTCTGATTTGTTTTTGTTTGTATGTTAGTTTTGATGGCTCTATGTCAATGAGGTACATCCACAACGTTTTTTATTTTATTTTACTTTTTGTGACAGGTGTCTTGCTAAATTGCTGAGGCTGGCCTGGAACTAGCAATGCTCGTGACTTAGTTTCCCAAGTAGTTTGGATTACAGTTGTGCCCAGCTAATTCCTTTTTCTTTGAATAAAGATATTATTTCTTTATTTTCAGAACACTAAATATTTCTATTGAAATGCTTTTCATTTATGAGTATCTTTGTTACTTAGAGTGAATTTATTTTTTGATATATATTTTTTAATCTAACTCCCTATTGAAAATTAAAATTCTTCATCTTTATCATACACAGCAATATACATTTCTTTCTCTGCTGTTTGGATATATCTGTGTTTCTTACCTCATCCTTTCCATAAAGTATTTGGATATGTTGCTAAACTATGGCTTTCTGATTAGATGCCCTGGCTTGGGGACTGTGTGTGCTTTCTTTTGTGTCTCTGAATATGCACTTTCATTTAAGCAGTAGGCTCAAAAACATAATGGTCTTAAGTTTTTTTTTTTTTTTTTTTTCTTCTGGACTGAATTTTATGTTCTAGGGGCGTGTGAATGTCTATGAATTCATATAATATAATGCTCAAGCACCCCAGTTACAGGAGTATTGGATTTCTAATTTGAATATTTTACACTATTATTAATAATTTTCTTCTTTGTGAATAAACTATATTATTCTAATTCATTTATATACAATTAGTTCTTCTAAGGTGACTTAGTAGTATTTCTAATTATGAATAATCCATGTCACAACTGAGGCTCAAGAGGTTAAGCAGTTCAGCTTTTATAGTGCAACCAAGACATTCTGCTGAAGCACATTTTAAACTATGCATTAATACAATTTTTAAAGAGAATTACTGTTTTTTTCTACTGAAGGTAAATTGTTTATTATTTATAATTTATTGAACCCTCAAAAGCTATAAGATATTTTTTAAAATATTTTAAAACATCCTTATACAACTGTCGACAGGCTCCTCTCACTTGAAAAAGATTAACCAGTTTAAGCATTCATTTGCTTGAACAAAATAGTTGCTTAAGAAATCACACATATATCCTTTCAACAATGAGTGCATAGTTTGAAGGAATATGATTTCAGTCTACTAAGGCAGAAAGTTAAATGCTACCTCCAATTATATATTTATTTGGAATGCAGGAAAATCTGAATTTTTTTTAAAATTCACATGTTTATATACTAAACATATGTGGATTATAGCATAGGATGTTCAGATGTAAGTAAATTTACAATGATGAGTTAAATGCAATTTATTCTACACAAATATATATCCTTATAAGCAGAGTAGACCATGAGGCTACTTAAAATGGGAGAGACAATGAAGATGTGTATTTCATATGAACCCTATGGCTGCATTCACACTGTAGTATATACTCATTAGTAAAATTTAAAGACACTCAAGGATAATGGCAAAAATGCTTTTGTAGAAGTGTACCAAAAGAAAATTAAATGTTGATTCCACAATTTATGTAACATTTTCCTTCATGTCAATTTGAGGCAATTATTAAATCTCAACAGTACCCAGATTAATATGATCAGTATGTATGATGGTGCATGCCTGCAATCCCAGAGACTGGGGATCCTAAGATAGAAGGATCACAAGTTGGAGACAAGCCTCAGCCATTTAGAAAGACCCTAAGCAACTTAGCAAGACTATGTCTTAAACTAACTAAATAAATAAATACATATGTAAGTAAAAAAGCTGGAGATGTTGCTCAGTGCTTAAGTGCCCTTGTATTCAATCCCCAGCATGAAAAAAAATCATGATAAAAGTTAATTTGGAGGAAAATGTTGATGCTAATTAGAAAGCTACACAAACTGAATGGCTTATTGTTTGTCTAGATTATGAGGAATCCACCAAATAAAATATCCAAATAATGATGAATCTTCTTAGTTACTAAATTACGGTATTTCTTCCTCCCCTCAATACAGAATATTAAACAAAAATGATTTTTAAAACTTCCATAACACCTCACAATTATGCATATTTCCACCTATACTCTGGAAAATGTTCCTAACAACAAAAGGAAATATAATTTCCCCAGCATATATTTCCTGATAGCTTTGCTAATATAGATGATTTCAAACATTGCATTTCCATTCATAACTGTCTCTAGAATATATTTTTCATTTTTTCTAATTTAAATATTTTTACCTCCTAGCAGTTGTAGCAACTTGCATAAACATTTTTGTCAGCTTAGATTTCTCTTAAAATTTGCCCAAGAGCATATTACTTGTGTATTTCTTGTTTAAAGGAATGCTTCTGAATAAATTCAAAGAAAACTATTTGTACATATGGCTCAATTTTAAATACAAGCTATTCACAGATCATAACACATTAACATCAACTCGACACTGAATGCTGATTTTCAAGCTGTTTGTGGGTATATAAGAATAAAGAAAAACTAATCAGACATCTTCCATATTAAGTCATAGCAAAAAACACACAGAAAAAATATATTTATGTTCACCTTCATTGTCCTTAAGGGTGAAGTTTGGGTTGATAAATAGGTGTTCATCGAGAAAGAAGTTAAACCTTGGTCCATTGGCAAAATCATCTTTATCTGTGGCACTGATGGTATGAATAACCTAAAGAAGAGAAGCATACTAAATAGTAAATTTAATTTGGCTTATTCCCTTGGTTTTAATTATGCCATATAATTTTAGTTGTTACAAGGATTTTTAAAGATTCTTTTTCCAAATCAATTGTTTAAAGTTAAACTCATGAAAGCACCAATTACTTTGTTCTCCATTGTATTGGATTTTAGAGGGAAAAAATATTATAATTTATACTCATTTACAGATTTTTTTCTACCAGAGTATAGATACTTTAAAATATTTGTTAATACTCATAATACCTTGGGGCCAATTATATGTAAAGTTTTGTGTGAATGCCTCTTTAGAGAGATGTAAAGCATTGTTTGCACAAAAATAAACACCCCAGTGTTGATGTAGAACAGTCTCTCAGTATATGTGGGTTTCTGTCAGTAATTACAAAAGCAGTGGATGCTTAATTTTTTTTAAGTATATATTGCAAGGCCTTTGAGATCTTGATCCAATTCCTGTACTTTATTGGTGAACAACCAGAGTCTCACAAATATCATGCTATGTCCCAAATCTCTGAAATAGTGGCAGAGGCAAAATCGGAACCCTTGGTGATTTATCAAGAACTTCTCTTCTTTAGTGGTCAAGAGAAAACAAATCTAAAATCTGGATTCAGTGCACCTTAAGGAGAACACTAAATTAGAGTATATAAATAAATCATTTCTAGTGGTACAAGATCAAAGCAAATTCTAGTAGCTGTGGCCATTGTAGTTTTAAAAACAAATACCCAAGCAAATAAACAAAACAATATTTCTCTCCTTTAAAATTTTATATCCTAAACATTTATGTGTCTCCTTATTTTTTTTCCTGCCATGCATTAGACAAATTAAAAACAAAGAGAGGAAAAAGAAAACAATAAGTTTGTATTTTCTGCTTATGAAATGTATTATGTCAATTGCAAAATGTGATATGTTTATAAAAATATTTTATCCAATTTAAATATTTTACAGTAGAAATAATTCACCTAACATTGTCACTGTTGAAACCCAAATCTTCTCCACATATTGAGACAATTAGAAGAAGATGAGGGCATGAAAAAGTACTTCAGAAGAGTGATAGGGGGAGGGAAAACAGAAAAGGCATTTGTGCTCAGGAAATGACAGTCACCAAGTGCTTCCAGATGTGGAAGGGATCACCTTCTTCCACATGTCCCAAGACTCACTCCTGCACATTTTGAAGCCGAAGACTTCATGTGGTTGGTGGTGAACTTTCTTCTTCCATTTAAAGAGCAACTACTCTCTAGGTAGATCTTTTCCCATTTGTTTTGCCTCTGAGTAGGAGAATGTATGATGGGTAATCAGATACAATCTGACCATTTTCCTCAAGTGCATGAAAAGCTTCAAATAGAGTTCAGAGTGCCCTGCCAACTGAGAGCTGTACTTACATTCTCTGCACATCAGTTAATTAGTATATGGTTGAAATAAAGACAAAATCAATTTGTCTAATTTGTTTTCAGAGTTAAATAAATACACTTATTTAAAGCAAACATAACTCTCTTAACCCATCCCCATGGCCCACAGTGGTACATACCAGCATACACATATACACATGCAGAAACACATAGCTTTCTCTCTGTTTTCCCTTGTTTCAAAAAGAAACATCCTTCCATGCCCTACTCCTCATTCATTGTGCTTCCGCAACTTGCCATCCTGTTTTCTCTATGACACATTATAGCATGAAGATGCATTTGCAAAGTCACTTCTTATCCCAGAATAGATCTCAGAGATATTGATGGAGAACAAATAATTCAGAGGGAATGAGCTGTTTTATGTTTCTTGCTATCACATGTGTAGTATTGTTTCCTTTTCTTTTTTTTGATTTGTTTTAATTAGTTACACATGACAGTACAATGATCTTGACATATCATACATTTGAATCAGATGGGGTATAATTTCTCGTTTTTCTGAGTGTACAGGTTGCAGAATCACATTGGTCATGCAGTCACGTATATACCCACAGCAATAATAATGTCTATTTTATTCTGCTGTTCTTCCATTCCCTCCTTCCCCTCCTCTCCCCTCCCCTCCCATCACTTCTCTCTACCCAATCTAATGTGACACAATTTTTTTCTTTTTCGTCACGTTGTCATACATGTATTCTGTGTAACAATGAGTGTCTCCTTCCATCTTCCATGCAATTCCCCTTCTCCCTCCCTTTCCCTCCCACCTCTCTTCTCTATCTAGAGGTAATCTTCTTCTCAGGCTCTTCCTCCCTACCTCATTTTGAGTCACCTCCCTTATATTGGAGAAGACATTCAGCATTTGTTTTTTTAGGGATTGGCTAACTTCACTTAGCATAATCTGCTCTAATGCCATCCATTTCCCTGCAAATGCCATGATCTTGTTATTTTTTAGTGTTGAGTAATATTCCATTGTGTATATATGCCACATTTTTTTTTATCCATTCATCCATTAAAGGTCATCTAGGTTGGTTCCACAGTCTAGCTATTGTGAATTGTGCTGCTATAAACATTGATGTGGCTGTGTCCCTGTAGTATGCTGTTTTTAGGTCTTTGGTATTGTTTCCCTTTCTATCCATTAGTTTATAAATATTTAAATGTTTTCCTAATGTTTTTACAAATGTGAGATTATTCAATATGGTAGACTTATATAATTTATATTTCATTTTTAATATTGGGGTTTGTGTGTGTGTGTGTGATCTTTACCAAAGCATCCTTCCATTCTTATACAGATACATATAGACCATTCACATCTGACCCTAATAGGGCGTGTGCTTAAAACAGATCTGTTCTCCTTGAGAAAAAAATCCCCAGTCCGTTTAGCATAAGAAACAATGTTTCAGTTACTACATTTTGCTTTAGAATATCCCATTCATCATTAACATTTATAGAATGAATGGTCATATAAGTTAAATTTTTACTTAAAATTTCTGCAAAATGTTTTCAAAAACCTGAAATGATAGGTCTACTTTTGTCCTGAATCCTAAGATATTCTCTTGGTCTGAGATATCATATTCAACTTTTCTGTTTTATGAATTGTCTTCTTCATTTCATTAAGAAAGCAGGATTTTTGTTATTATTATTTCAGAATTTTTACAGAAAATGTACATGGAAAATTTGCATGTTTGTGATTTTAGAGATATCTCTGAGAGATACCTAGATAATTGCCAATTCTCTATGACCCAGGATCTTCTGTTACCAGAGTTGTAATTTATGCACATTGTGATACCTGTGCTCTCTGTAATATTACTTTGTAACCTGAAATGCCTTAAAATTTCATATTTGATTTTCATTTCTTTGAACATCACCCAAAAATTTCCTAATATATACTCATGATCTAGTTAATACATATTATAATAATTTGATTATTTAGAATGGTATAACAGATGTAGAGTCACACATTTAGTCTACTTTTCAAAGTCAAAGAGGGAAAATCAAATTGATAGTTCAGATTGATAAATAATAAGCAGGAAATAAATTGATAATAATCTTAGTAAATGTGATTGTTTTTTAAAATTTATTTTCCACAATCCTATACTGTGAGAGTATTGTATTAGAAATAAAAATCAGTGTTATAAATTTAAGTACTATACTGTCTGTTCTAGGGAATATACAACATTGTTTCTAAATTAATCAGTTTGCTTTATAATATAATATTGAAGAGATTCTGTATAAATTTATTAAATAAGAATATGAATTTCTGTGAGTTCAATTATCTCTTATTTATACTTTATAAAAGTTTTATTTACCTGGCTTATTTTTTCATACAAAGTTACATAGTTGATAAAATTATATGTAAAGTAGCAGCAGTTATTATCATATAATAAAATGATTTTCATGTAATATTTTCAGAGCTTCTTTCTAATGAAAAATAAAAAGAGCACAGATGAAACTTAACACATATATTAGAAAGGACTGTCTTATTTAAGGTTTCTCACTTAGGTATATTTGGTACACCTAAAAGAAACACTCTACTTTAGGAATTGATTTCAAATTTCATGCACATGTGGCATTATTTTTAATATTACTTCAGGAAAAGTACTTAAAATATTTTTTTTTCCCAGAATGGGAAAACACATTAACTCTGAGAACTATCATTTACTGTTTACATTGTCATCTGAGTTGACCTGAAGTCTGTTGTATGTGGTGGTAACTTTCATAAAAGGCCAATCTCTTTGCCATGGCAACACAGTGATGGATTAGATGTACAGCATTCATAATAGAAATATCTGTGACTCTGAAAGCCATTGTCAGAGAAAGAAGATTTGTTGTACAGTTGGGCAATGCAAACCCACTTTAAAATCTTATTTCAGAAATCATTGTTTAAACCCTTTCCTATTCCAACTCTGTATCAAAACACATGAAGTCAAAACACATTTCTTCCAAAAATGCTGTTAACATAAGGTTGAAGGATTCAAAGTCTATAAAATTAAACATTAGAAAAGTCCAGACCGTTTTCTTCTGCAATGTTTTAATAACAAAGCTACATATCTTGGTAATGATTTGTTTAAATATAGCTGTCACAAGCAATATTTTAAAATGATTTTTTACATCAAAGTACAACTTTATTTTGATGTAAAAAGTTAAAAATAATTGTTAAAGCAACAATACAAAGAACATAATTGTAGCCTGGATCGTGGTGTATGCCTACAATCGAGCAAGTCTGGAGCCTGAGGGAGGACGATCGTAAGTTCCAGGCCAACCTCAGCAACTTATTGGGTCCTAAGCAAATTAGTAAGACCTAGTCTCAAAATAAAAATAAAAATTATAAAAATAAAAAGTGCCCCTCTTGGGTTCAATTTCTAGCACACATACAAAAAATAAAATCTAATTATACTCACATGTGAACATTCTAAAATTTGAAGGGCAAAATTGGTGGCTAAAATAGTAACCGCAAAATTTTATCAAAATATATTAGAATTTAGAGGTGCTAAGCCTTGTGATAGCTCTCTTAAAACCAATAATAAATATCCAACGAAAGATGCAGAATAAGAATAGTGAAGAATTTCATACAATGGTTTGTGAAATAACTACACCATGTTCAGTGAGTATTAACTAAGATAAGCAGGTTATGGCATAGTTCTTTCCCAAAATTATGATGGCTTTCATGTAATAATGTAACTTATATATTTTTTTAAAAAAATTGAAATTTATTTAGTCATAAACTCATAGAATTTTAGGTTTAGGGAAGCCCTAAAATTCTGACAATTGTCTTCATTTTGGAGATGAAGACAGCACTTTTCTATGCTATATAAAATTCTCTCAGAAATGCCACATAGCTGAGGCCATCAACGTGATACAGATTAACATTAATATAGAAAATATAAGAAAACATTTTGACATATTTATTGTCAATTAATCATGGGAAAATGAATACAAAGATCTTTCAATTCAAATAACTTAAGTATATATCACATTATATATATATATATATATATATATATATATATATATATATATATATATATAAAGTTTATTAATATACTATATATTATGTTTGTATAATTATATGCCAGTGGATATGTGTATGTTCATTTCTATATATGTGCTTTATATTAAAAAATTAAATGGCTTCATATATGTAAATGCATACCAACAGCCATCGATATATAGATCAAATTCTTCAGGATGTTTCATCAAGACATTTATTTACAGCTAATACACTAAATTATATTGTAAAAATATATGATTTTAAAACAATTGTCAATAGTCATGCCTGTAGATGAAATAGCATAAACAAAATTTGCCTGATACGACTTCCTGTCAAAAGTCATTAGGAAAACAGTGATGAATTCCACTGCATTGAAATTTGGATTCTTCTCTCCAGAGCCTCTAGATAAGCTGAATGTTTTAGTCATCACTTTTGGTGCTCTGATCAAAAAACCGTACAAGAACAATTTTAGAGGAGAAAAGTTTATTTGGTCCTTAAAGTTTCAAAGGTCTCTATCTATAAATAACCAGGTCTCTTTCTTGGGGCTCAAAGTGAGGAGTGTGGTGGGGGAAAGTTGCTCAGAAAGTAGGCAGGAAGCGGGGAGAGAGAGAGAGAGAGACTCCATTCACCAGATACAAATTATGTAGCCTGAAGGCACACCCCCAGTACCCCCCCACACTTCTCTGGCCACACCCTACTCACCTTCAGTTACCCATCAGGGATTCACTGAGTTAAGGCTCTCATAATCCACTCATTTCTCCTCTAAACCTTCATTCATTTTCTCACACAGGAGCTTTTGGGGAAAACTTCACATCCAAACCATAATACAGAATAATATTTCAAATGTTAGAATTTAAAAATATAAAAAATAAGCCTGAAAAACTTTTTCAATAGTAAATTCTCAAATAAATGTTCCTATTTTACAGTGCATTTGAATTAGAAATCTATACATCCAGTGGGTAGGATGCCTTGATTTTTGCTCCTTGTTCACAGTCCAACAGTTTTTAAAACCAATAGCAAAGAAGAGCCTGATCCTTTTTTGGAACTCAAAGCAAACAAGGAAATAACAATGAAAATCTCAATAATCAAAATCTGAAAGACAAAAAAAAAATTGGTATTTGGGATAGTCTATTATGGGTATAGTTGAACATATTTCATGCTTTTCTCTTAGAAATTATTCAAATTTTATGGTTCTTTTTAGTTATACATGACAGTAGAATCCATTTTGCCATAATTAAAGCATGGAATATATCTTGTTTAATGCACATTGCAACACATCTCCTTCCCATTCCCTCTCCCATCTCTAGTTCCCTTTCCTCTATTGATCTTTCTTCCATTTACCCATAGTTATTTTTCATTTAAATTAAAAAAAAATATTTCTAACATTTGTTTATTCTTATGGTTAATCTCAAATTATTTGTAAAATGAAATGATATAATGGTCTTTTACACAATATATTATAACTTTTAAAAAATACACAGTACATGGCTTTAGCAATTTTTAACATCTGTTATAGGCAAGAATGCATTTTCAGTACAGGTAATTTAGAGTGAATTAATGAAAAAATGTCTTATTCTATCAGAAGCAGAATCTTTGCTGTGGATATGGAATTTCATTTTGTGTACAGTGAAAAATTATGGTAATGCATACTATGATACATGAAACAAAAAAGAGGGTTCAAAGGAGATTCCTGACAGAAATACACCTGGAAATATGCCTTACACAAACAGTATTTAACTTGAACTGTGAAGAATAAAGGAACCTGCTGCTTCCCAAAAAGGAAGGGGAAATAGATTAACAGAAACATGAGGAAAGCAAGCATATGTGATTCAACAGACAGAGGGGATTTTCTTCTTCCTGTGCATCCAGGTGGTTGATGACATGGAATAGAAAGGCCAACTAAAGGACCAAATGGAGTGGCATGGAAAGTGTAAGCAAATGTGCTTTGGGCTGGGAATATGAGTCAGGGTTAGGGAACCTATCTAGCAAGCAGGGGAGCCCTGGGTTCAGCCCCCAGTCCCTTCCCCACTTCACACACAACAAGATTAATGTTAATCAGACAACTGGCACACACTGTAATCCCAGTGACTGTGGAACCTGGGGCAGAGAACTTCAAGTTCAGGAGAAAAAACTTCCCTTTTAAATAGAGAATGAGAGAGATAGTAAAGGAGATGCTGAGGTAGTAGAATGATTATGAGTCAGACGTAGCTTAGACCATCCTTTCACCTTATTTTATCTATTTTTCAGAATCACCTAGTACATTTTTAAAATAAGTGAAGTTTCAAAGAATTAGATGAAGTCATAGATATAAATGGTAAGATCAAGATTTGCTTTTGTTTCCACAGTAAAGGTTGTATCTCTTAGTACTTCCTTGACATAAATCACAACAGTAATATTTTGAGTTAAATTAATAGGCATTGTATGAGCAATTGAATAACCTAGGGAAAGGAAAGCGGCAGTACAAATGGTATTCACTAAAAAGGGACAGGGTAAATTAGAGTCTTGAAATAAAAGAGTTAATATTCAGAACAACTGCAATAAAGAATGCAAATTGATACAGGAACCATAAAAATAGTTTCTGAGAGAGACTGTTGTAGAGAAGTCCATCCGGAGCAACAGAGGATGTCAGAGGACAGAGCACACCAACTTGCATTCATCCTTATCTTTCTTCACCCTTCCACCCAGTCAGGCTCCATTAAACAATGAATGAAAGTTACCAGAGTGTATTTACAATGTACCACGTCATGCATCGGAGAATTCCACTTGGCAATTTTCTGATGAGGGAATGATATGGACATGGATGTACAGGTGCCCCTGCTGGCTGGTTTATAGAGTAGTTCAGGTTCTGATCTTCGAGGAGATTAGCTTTCTGCCTTGCTGACTAAACTGAGCTGCCTTAGAGATTAAATAAGAAACAGGTTTTAAGGATGATTTTTATCCTTTTCCTGCCATCTGAATCAGTCCCTCTTGAAGGGTAAAATGCATTGATTCTTTACTTTTCTTTTTTTTCACACTGGAGATTGAACCAAGGGATTCTTTACCACTGAACTACATTAATCCCCAGTTCTTATTATTATTATTATTATTATTATTATTATTACTATTTTTAAATTTTGGACAGGGTCTTGCTGAACTGCAGAGAGTAGCCTAGAACTTAGAATCCTCCTGTCTTAGCCTCCTGAGTCACTGGGGTTGTTTTTAATACATCATCAGTACTTATTGCTCAATTGAAAACATTTCTTCTTGAAAATATTCATTTTGAGTGGGTGCAAAAGGGAATGAAGCATGTTAATTAAACACATGTGCACACATGTGCATAGTTTCAATTTCATTTTTTTATCTGGCAGCCATTAGATTGATCGTTCCTCTGCATGTGGGAAGATATTCCCACTTTTTACAATGCCCCAATGTTTACATGTACTTCAGATCTTGAATATAGAGAAACTATTCACCACCCTGCTCAGTTTCTATAATTGCATGTTATTTCCTATTTTATAAGGTAATAGGACTTACAAGACAAGAAAACCCTCCACATTCTCCAGCTATATCATCCAAACTTCCCTGTATCCATTGCCGTCTTCTTCCTGTCCCTCACTTGTCTCAGCATAGGAAAGAAACTGTCATAAATGAGCTGTTTTCATCTACCTGTGATCAAGATTCCATTTACTATTTACTATTTTTATTAATGTTGTTAATGTTCAATAGAAAACTACTTGAAAACTTGATGTAAATAATTGATTTAAAAGGATGCCCTCTATCACCAGGGCATCCTTTTAAATCAATTATTCTCCTGTTGGCATCACTGTTGTCTGTTTTCAGTCTCTCTTCTTAATATTAAAATCTTTGTCCCACCAAATCCATCTACAGCCTTCAAAACCTCTCCCTGTCATTTACTGCAAAGCTTCCCATAGGAGGTGGTATGTTTTCCTTCTTTTTCTTTCCATAATCTTGCTTCTTATTCTTTTTCCACCACTAGTCAAGGTTCAATCTTAAGTCAATATAACAATATAATTACTAGGAGAAGTATTGAAAAGATTTAACACAATACAAATAACTTTATGATACCAATTTATCAACTGGTGTTCGAACACATTCTACAATAGCATCACTTGAAGTACTTATTAAAATGCTGAATATTGCAGCCCTACTGAAGAAAATTAAGAGGGAGAGAGAGGAAAAGAGAGAGAGAGGAGAGACAGACAGACAGACAGAAACACACACACACAAACTAGGGATCTCAATTTTCCTATATTGCAAAAATAAGATCTGACTATACATGAAGAGAGGAACACAAGGCAATAGGAAATACACTTGAAATTTTTTTCTTCAAATTGTGTATATTCCACTGTTAAGGTTATAAAGAGAAGAGACTTATGTACTCTTAAAAGCAAAAAGTAGTAGTTTTGTTCTAAATGCCAGATTCTTAGAAACAAAATAAGACTGGAGGATAAAGTTAATGGTTTCACTGACACGGACTTCATGACTCCATGAAAATCAAGCAGAAGGCTGTGTCTTTAATGGGTGTTAGCAAACAGTAGTTTTGTATTAATCAGAAAATCCTCTTTATGAGGAATGGTGTTAACAGAGCTAGCATTCATGATAAAGCTTTTATCTGAAAGTTCTAAAATATTTTACACAAATATGTATTATTTGAAAACAAAAAAATAGATGAGTTAGAGATCTTCTCATTAATTTATGTGGCATTTTGGAAAAAAATTAATAAGAGAAAACAAACAGAAGGACAAATAGTTATATATCAAGAATTTACAGTATTTGGAAATCGAATGAGATAGAGGAGAAGAAACAGAATAAAGGCAAATATTCTATATGTCAAAAGTAAAAGATAAATGGTGGAAAAAATAAAAGGCACCAAAACCTGGTAGACACTGGAAAAGCTAAACATTGATGGGGAAAGGATCTCACAATTGAATGCCAAAGACATTTAAAAGCTAAATATCATTCAGGTATGGATTTTGCCATTCAAGTTTTCAAGTAGTTTTCTATTGAACATTAACAGCATTAATAAAAATATTAAGTTTTAAAGTAATCCAGTGGGTTTGTATCTCCAAATTTCATACTAAGTATTCTGTGTGGCATGTAAGTTAGCACACTCCTTTTCCTGTCCTATCACACATATTAGTTGATTCAGAAAATAAAAGTTATTATTGTCCTTGAAATTACATCTGAATTTTTAAGATCAGAACGAGGTATCATTTTTAAAATAAGATTTCTACAAGTGTTTATATTATTTATGTATTTCACTCAAATATTTTGATAAATTCTTAGTTTTACTTCTAAGATTATTTACAGTTACGTTTTTTTTTTTTTTTAACTGATACATGAATGCTATGGAAGCTGCCCATTTTTGTTATTACAGAATCATCATGGCTTTATTTTGAGGACATTTTTAACCCTTTATATTTAGTTGAAATGAATTATACTTATTTTTTGATTGGTATCACTGGGACAATTCAGGTAGACTTGAGCAATGAGAAACACAGCAAAGGTAAGGAGAGACACGGTCCAGGTATACTCTGCATCAGACTTCTCGTTTTATCAAAGTATGCTTTCTGAGAGAGGATCCAAATCTTCTGACACTTCCATAATTAAAATGTAGTAATATTACAAAGAGAAAATACATGGCTTATTCATACCTCTAGCAAATTTCCATTCTTTGAAAGATTAGTGATTTGTGTGAATCACGACATGTATGTTATTTTACTTCTTTAAGGAGAGGATTCCTTCTCTGGTGTCTTTGTCAGTGGAGATGGAGAATACCCCAGCACCGTCACCATTCACAATGGAGTAGGTCATGTCAGCATTGGAGCCAGTATCAGCATCATTTGCCTTGATTTTCCCAACAGCTGAGCCAACTTGAGCTGATTCAGGAACATATAGTTGATAGTGCTCTGGAAAATATTTAATATTAAAAATAATGTTCATAAAGTCATCTTATAAGAAAAGATTATAAAATTTAAATTTTGCATTCAAATAAATGTTAAACTAGGAAATAAACAAATCATTTTCAGAATTTAAAATATTAGTTTACTAATTAGTAATTAAATACTAGGTTTATATGAACTTTAAGATATATGGAAAACAATTTACATGAAAAGAACCTGTATACCTTAACATACAATATCTTATTTGCTGTCCTCTTTAAGTGACAGAAAAATAGAGTAGTTAAGTTTCCAGTTTCATATTGAACAAAAATCAATTTAGTAAGCTATTAGTGCAATTCCAATTTATTTCTCCCCTCATATAGCATGTAAAGTTCAAATATAAAAGTTTAGGAATGTGAGAATTAAACAGAAAAATCAAGAAGAGAAGAAAAGTAATATTATAAGTGTATAACCATTTAGTGCAATACATAAGCCATGACAAAGATAATTATGCATTTATATGTTTGTTTACCATATATTCCTCATCAACTTCTTGAAATTATTTGACATAACTTTATAATAGTCACAAATATAATATCTATTAAAATTAAAATTAAATTGATGATCAAGTTGAAGAATGAGAAAGTACATACTTTGGCCATATAAGGTAGTATTTATAAAGTATTAATAGTTTTAAAAGTTTATCTTCTGTAGTCAGAAATAGTAAATCTATTAATTTCTATAAAGTTTTCTGATAATAATCAATATCAAGAATTTGTTAAGGATTTTTCTAATAATAAATATTGACTAGGACTTTTGTCAAAACCATTTATGAACAATTATAAAAGTTTAGTGATCATATTTTTTAAAAAAATTCCTACTGATAAGTTAAAAATGTATTCATCAAAGCACTGGGTTGCAAATCCAAAAGAATAACATAAATAACAAAGTTTGAATTCAAATGCAATTTGATAAAGTATTTCATCCAAGAATAAATTAACATTATTTCAGCAGTATAGAAGGATAACATTAGACTGTAGACTGATAAACGTATTTCTTCAATGAAAATAATTTTTGTCTGAAAATCATTCATTGGATATGGCCTGATAGTAAAATTAAGTTACATCTAATTAATATATGCAGTTTTCTTTTTTAAAATTATGTTAAGAACATCTAACATGAAATTCAGCCTAAACAAAATTTAAAGTGTGAAATACAGCATTTTTAAAGCACAATATTAAACTGCAGATCTCTAGAAGTTATAAGCCTTGATTAATAACTGCCCATTTCCCCCCTGCGTTGAATGACAATCACAACACTGTTCTTTGGTCAGATGAGCCTATTTTAGAAGGCTCATTTAATTGTAATCATGGAATATTTGTGCTTACTTGACTAGCTTATATCACTTCCCCTAGCATCTTTCATGTTTATTCATACTGTCACAAATTGCAGGATTTCCTGTGGTTAAAACCTGAATAATATTTCATTATGTGTATGAATGTTATTTTTCTATTAACTCTATTCACTAGTCTGTCTGTTGACTTATATATTATTTCTACATTTTGGCTTTTGTGAATAGTGCCTTAATGGACATGGGGGTGATAATATCTTTGAGAATCTATTTTAAATTCCTTTGGATAAATGCCCAAAGTTGGTGTGCTGTATCATATAATAGTTCTATTTTTGAAGAACCTCCCTCCTATAATCTGGGTTGACAGCACCATTCTGCATTACTACCATCAGGGTATAAAGGAGTTCTAATTTCTACACATCTTCACCAGAACTTTTTTTTTTAATTTAGCCATTCTAACAAATGTGAGCTGATATCCTATTGTTGATTAGATGTGCACTTCCCTGGTGATTGTGACCTTGAGCATCATTTTATATCCAGTTTGTCTATTTATATGTAATCTTTGAAAAAATGTTGAAGATATTTGCCCATTTTTATTGGTTCTTTAAAGTTATACATGACAGTAGGGTCCCTTTTGATACAATTATAGAAACAAGGAATATATCTTATTCTAATTAGGACTCCAGTCTTATGGATGTATACAAACTTGAGATTCACTGACCTATATTCATATATGTACATAAGAAACTTATGTCAGATTCTTTCCACTGTCTTTCCTATGTCTATCCCCTCTCCCTTCCTCATTCCCTTTATCTCATCCTCTGAACTTCTATCCCCCCAACCCCCGCCACTCCACTATTGTGGATTACCTTCTATTCGCTTTTTTGTTTTTTGGGGTTTGGCTAATGACACTTAGCATTATATCCTCTATCCATTTTCTAGCAAAAGTCAGAAAGTTATTCCTTATGACTGACTACTATTCCATTGTGTATATATGGCACATTTTCTTTATCCACTCATCTGTCAATGGGTATCTCATTGGGCTCCGTAGTTTAGCTATTGTGAACTGTCATTTGCCCATTTTTAATAAGCTTACGTGTTGCTTTACTATTGAGTTTCAGGCATACATCATGTGTTTTGGAAATAAACATTATGTCATATTAGACATATTGGTTACAAAGACTTTTCCCATTCCTAGACTGCATTTTCATTTTTATTGTTTCCTTTTCTGAATTAAACTATTTTAATGTGACATTGCCTCATTTACCTATTTTTATTATTACAATCTGTATTGTCATATCCATTTTTTGTGTTATAATCAAGAAGTCATTAACAAAACTAATACCAAGATTCCCCCCTGTGTTTTCTCTTAAGAGATTTACAGTTTCAAATCTAAATATGACTGTTTATTTATGTATGGATATGGTAAGAGTCTGATTTTACTCTTTTGGATGCAGATGTTCATTTTTTTCCAGAATCATTTGTGAAGAGATGGTATTTTTCACAATTTTGTCTTTTGTTTCTCCTTGATAAAGATTAATTGGCCACATACATGGGGCTCTATTTCTAAGATCATGACTATGTTCCTTTGGTCTATGTTTTCTATGTGAAAACCATACTATTTAATTAGCAGTGTTTTGCAATATAGTTTGAAATCAGGAAGTGAAATATATCTAGCTTTGCTCTCCTTTTTAAAGATGTTCTGACTATTTAGGGTCTTTTGTGGTTTTGATTCGATTTTACAATTGTTGCTTTCTATTTATGTAAAAATGTCATTTTATTTTGATAGATATTTTACTGAGTCTGTAGAGAAGATATGTCATATGGACATTTTATTATAATCCACAGATAGCATCATATTTGTGGAAAGTTTTTCTACTAAGAAGGGAACAACACAAAGATGTCTACTTTCACCTTTTCTCTTCAACATAATTACCTCCTCAATGTAACTTTAGCTAAAGCCATTAGGCAAGTAAAAGAAATAAAAGACATCCAAATCTGAATAGAAGTCAATGTTTGTAAATGCCATGACGTTATATATAGAAAACCCAGAATTCTCCACAAAATGAACAACATCTGTTTGAACGAAAAATTAAGTAAAATACCAGGATACAAATACAGAAAATTAATTGTATTTCTTCAAAACAATGAAGATTAGGAAAATAATCTTATTTTCAGTATGTTAGCTTTTTATAGCCATGATAAACATTCCTATGTACATATGTGAATACACCATGATGAATCTTCACATCATATATAACCATAAGACTGAGAATCTAAATAAGACATGTTCCATGTTTGCATAAATATGTCAAACCTTACTCTACTATCATATATAGCTTAAAAAGAATAAAATAAAGAACTAGGGATGGTGGTATAGATTAACCAGTATGATTAAAAATATTCCACACAAAAAACAATTTAAAGGAGGAAAGATTTATTTTGGTTCATTGTTTCAGAGGTTATAGGCAAATATCAGTAGACTCCATTGTTTTGGGTCTGAGGTAAAGCAGAACAACATGGCAGAAGGGTGTTCCTCTCCTGGCAGCCTGGGAAACTGAGTACAAAGAAGGAGGGAGAGGCTGGGGAAAAGATATGCCCTTCAAAATCATGCCCTGTTGATTTTGATCATGCCCTCCAACCTCCCAATAATATGTTCAAATTATTAACAACCAACTGATAAGGCCAGAGTTCTCAAGATCCAATTACTTCCCAAACACTACAACTCTGACCATTGCTACACTGGGGAACAAACTTTCAACCCATGAGTCATTTGGTACAACTGCCCCCTGTCCCTGTAGTTTCCACCATCTCCTCATGATTCCATCATTTCCCATAATTGCCATTTCTGAACATTGTTTCATTATTACTAAATCTTCAACACATGAGACTTTGGTTGGCATTCTAAATTCTAACTAAAATAAATGGTACTGAAAAGAGAGAAGTACTTAGTAATAAGCTTAACTAAGTAAGGAAGCAAGACTTTTGCACTGAAAATTGCAAAACACAGATTAAGGAAATTTAGAGACAAACAAGTACAAAAACACTTTGTGATCATGGATTCAAAGACTTCTTTGCTTCTAAAGATAAAATTGCATGTTTTAAAATGCAAATATTTACATATTAAGGTTTAACTCTTGTGTGAATATGCTTATTAAACATTTAACAAATATTTTATCTCTTTTTATTTAGTATTGAAGGTACTTGGTGACAAAATTAATCTTAATGTCAAGTAAGAAAAGTATATATTAGTTTTGAATTTAGCACTCCCAACAAATATATAATTTCATAAATACATGAACTATATGATACCTTGACATTAATCATATGGTTTTATCAGAACATAGCATATTGACAAAAGTACAACCCTTAATGATACGGTTAACTAACACATGCGATTCAACCTTTTATTGCATTCTGTCTTCTCCTATTTGACTGCTGCAGTGTAGGTAGCTTATTCAAAGAGCACATATCCACAGAACTGTTTGAACTGGGACTAAAAAGAACTTCTCACTCTTTGCTATAAAAGCTACGGTATATTGGAAGAAGTTGTTTTTCAATGACTGTTTCCAATCTTCATGTTGAATAATCAAATTTAAGGACAGTCTGTTCCAAAGAATTGTCATATTGATTTACACTGGCCTTAAAAATATCAAGAGATGCCTAAAAAACACCTGTAAAATAGGTCAATATTTGTTGAAAAGATAGTATAGATATATTATTACAAAGTACAGTAGTACAGATCTTCTGAAATTTATTGTTTTAGAGAGGACAGAGTGAGATAAGTCCTTGCATGCCAAAAATTCTAAGGTCCAATGAAACCAGAATTTTACATAATTCCTTAAACCTCCTCACAAATAGTCAGCTAGTTAATATAGGGTATTGACACTTGCAAACAAAAGAAGTCTTAGAAAACAGGAACAAATGAACATACCACAGAATTGTTATAGTGGTGGCATTATAAATCAAGTTAGTTTTATAAAGTTGTTTGTGAAAAGAGTTCAAATAAGTAATACAAAATTGATGGCCCAGAAAGCATTTAGGCTAAATCCTACAATATGATTCATGTACCAGGAAGAAGATATTTTTTTAAGAATTGGATATATCAAATATTCTCCATTAACTATAATCTATTATAGAAAATAAACTATATTCAGGTCAGTATTTTATACAATTTCCATAGAGTTGAACATTCATAAATTTTAAATCATGTATCCAATTTACTAGGCATCCTGTAAAGAGGCCCTCTGATTTTCTCTCCATCCTGTTATTCATGACCATGAGTAATTCCTTCCTGTTGAATGCTGGACAGAGTGACTCACTTTCAATGAACTAAGTATATCAATTCCATCTTTGGTTACAGTAATTTTGTGGCTTGTCTCATGGGTATCCTCTCTCTTACTCTACCTTGGATATCTTTCTTGGGGAAGCCTGCTGCCCTATTTTGATGTGGCTTTTTGGAGGGACCCTTCTAGCAATTGACTGATGCTTTCCAAAAATCATGTTAGTAAGTTGGAAACAGAAATGAGCTCCACTTCAACCAAGGTTGGATAAAACCTAAGTACCTGCTAACATTTACATTGGAAACTCATAAACCTGAACCAAAGCTAAACCATAGGTATATTTCTGACCAAAAGAAATTGTTATATAATAATTTCCATCTGTTTCAAGTGATGAAATTAAGAATAATTTGCGATTCCACAGTAATCAAATTATACACAGCCCTGTTATAGTTGCAAATGATTTGAGAAGTTCAGCAGACTCTTTTTAATTCTTGTTATCCTCTTATCCTTTGTGTAATGATTAAGAAAATTAAAAATAAAAACTCGAAACAAACATGATTGCATTACATCTTTATTCTTGAAAATTTCCCTTCTTATAACTTTCACTTTGGTACATTTCCAAATTAAGAAAAAAAAAGTATAATAATATATGCATTAATATTATGAAACTTCTATATTCATGTATCTGCTTCGGATATTATTTTTTAAAAATATGGCACAAAGGACATTGCAAATGATCTATTGCCATGGGCAAATTCTCAGTTCATTTTCCCAAAGAACGAGTGTTTTGAAAATATTTTAAATATTAATTTACGCATGCTTTTGGGCTGGGATTGTGACTCAGTAATAGAGTGCTTGCCTTGCAAGCATGAGGCACTGGATTAGATCCTAGGCAACACATAAATAAATAAATAAATAAATATAAATTTACACATGCTTATAAAAAATATATTGGAATGAAATAGTTTGTATGTTTTAGATTTATATTTATCGTGTATTTTTCCATATTGTTTATTTTACTCTTCATGGTAATTTGGGATATATCTAAGATAATATGTATTTTAATGAATTATTTTTAAAAATATTGTGTTAGTTGTAGATGGACACAAAATATTTATTTATTTATTTATTTATTTATTTTGAGGTGATGCGAATCAAACCCAGTACCTCATACATGCCATGGTAAATACTCTACCACTGAGTCACAACCGAAGCTAATGTATTAATTTTAATAGTATATTTGATTATGATAATTTGCCATAATTTATCCGTTCTTATGTTACCAAATTAGGTTGATTTCAATTAATATTACTTTACTTACTTTCTCGTGCACATGCAACAGGATTTATCTAGACAATATTGACAAGTGAAGCCCTACCTGGACTTTCAGAACTTAGTCCTTCCCTGGTTCTACAATCCTATTTCTAACAGGTGAATTTCAGTTTCAATTCAAATTTTATTCACTTTGTTCTTGAAAAATAGTATCTTCAATAATTTAGGTCTCTACTTCCATTCTATAAAAAAATGTAGGAAGAGAGATTGTATCTGTGATTCCAATTGTAATCTAAAAATGTATGGCTACCAAACAAATATTCAAATCTAATATGTCCTGAATTCCTGCTATAATATTTTAATAGTGGGCATCCAAAATATGATATCTTTTTAAAAATTAAATTGACAATAAATTAGGAAATTTAAAAATTATACCATTGAAAAAGGAAAAACAATAAGTTATTTAAAATTCATAATTAATGGAACAAAGAAAACTGAATAACCTAATTTGGATATTTAACTTTTAGACCCTGCTTATTTATGATATGAACTGTATTCAAAAACTAAACGACAACAACAACAACAACAACAACAAAAAAACTGAAAATAAACAAAAGAGCATATAAAGGCCCAAAGGATAATTATCTTTAAAAAGTGTTGTGAATGAGACAAGGAAGTCCTCTTTCATCACCTCTATTTAGAAGAGTTGTTAAAATTTCATCCAAAATAATGAGAAAATAGAAGAATATTGGAGGAATGCAAATAGAAAAAAAGTCAAATAATCTCTATTTGAAAATAATATAATTCTGTATATAGAAGATACCTAAAACTCCTCAGAAGTGAAGACCTTTAGAGTTGATAAATTCAACAAAGTAGAGGGATATAAAAACAATTTACAAAAATAAATACTTTTTCTATCCACCAATAATAAATTCACTGAAAAATAAAACAGGGAAACAATTCCATTAAAAATAGCTTTGAAGAAAATTAAATAAATTCAATACCTGGGAACAAGTGGAACTTGGATGAAATATATCTACAATGAAAACTATAGGACAGTGAAGAAAGAAGTTGAAAAAGCTATTAGAAGATACAAAGACATCTCATGTTCTTGGGCAGGCAGAATGCATATTCTTAAATAAATTTTATTATGATGATCTATGTGTTCAATGTAATCCTTTCAACATACCTATGGAATTATTCACAGAACTTGAAGAAACAGTTCTAAGATCCACATGGAAGAACAAAAGGCCCAGGATAGCTATTCTGAGCAAAAATAATAAAGCAGGAAGGATCACAATACCTGACCTCAAATTATACTACAGAGCTATCATAACAAAATCAGCATGATGTTGGAATAAAAAACCGACACAAAGACTGGAATAGAAGACACAGAGAATAAACCCTTATGGCTGGAATCATCTGATTCTGGATAAAGGTGCCATAGCACATTTAGGAGAAAAGACAGAATTTTAACAAATGGTTCTGGAAAAACTGAATAATATATTTGAAGAATGAAATTATATTCCTACAAATGCCCTGTATAAAAGTCAACTCAAAGTGATCAAAGACTGGAGAATTAGACAAGAAATTTTGCAAGTTCTATTAAATAAAAAATAGGGTCAACACTCCAACACACAAGTGTAGGAATTGACTTACTTAGTGAGGTCCCTAAAACTCAAAAATAAAGCCAAATAATCAGTAAATGGGATAAATTAAAAAGCTTCTCCACAACAAAAGTTACAGAAGCATGAGAAAAAGAGAGCAAAAAGTAGGAAGAAAAGCTTTGCCAGATACTCCTCTGACAGGGGATTTATATCCAGTTTATATACAGAATTCATAAACAACACCAAAATTAGATAATTAAGTTAATAAATAGCTTAATGAATACATTGAAAATGAACTTGGCCAACAAATATATGAAGATAATGTTCAACATCCTTAGAAATCATGGAAATGCAAATCAAAACTGCACTGACATTTCATCTCACCCCAGTTAGAATGGCAATCATCAATAATATAAATAATAATAAATGCTGACGAGGAGGTGTTGAGAAAGAAATAATTATACATTGTTCTCTTACTATGAAAATAGGTAGGGAGATTACTTTAAAAAGGAAGAATGAAGTCACACAGCTATTCTATTCCTCAATAATTTATCAAAAATAATTAAAATTAGCTATTAATTATAATAGCACATAACTTCCAATGTTCACCACAGTGCAATACAGAATAGCAAACATAAGTTCTATAAAGAACCAGCCTAGGTCCATCAACAGAAGAATGGATGAAGAAAATGTGATAAACACACACACATACACACACACACACACAATGGAGTTCTATTCAGCCATGAAATTATGTTATTTACAGGAAGAGGATGAAACTAGGGATTCATGCACAGTGAACTAATCTAGACTTAGAAAATCAAAGGTCAAATTTCCCTCCTTATATGTAGAAGCTAGAAAGAAAAGAAGAAGGAAAAAGAAATCACATGAAAATAAAATGGAAACCAGTAGAATAGTGAAAGGATATCACTGGGGAGGAAGGAGGAGAGAGAAAAGGGAGGAAGTGAGGAATTTGATGTAATTACAATATGTATGAATATATCACAAAGAGTATGAATATATCACAAGCAGTTCCTATGTATAATTATAGGGAACTGATTTTAAAAACAAATAAGTAGAAGAAAGATCAGTGAAGGAATAGCATCTGGGTATGAAGGAGAGGAAGAAAAGGGAAAGTTTTGAAGAATGAAAAAGAGCTAATGTATTCTGTGCATTTATGAATATGTCACAGTGAATCCCACCATTAGGTATAATAGTGATGCACTAAATGTGTTGCAACTCAAAAGAATAATTTCAGAAGATGTTGCTATTCTCAAAAAGCAAAATAGAAAATAACTGATAACCGGAAGATATTTTAGACAAAAATTTTCAAACTGACATTCTAGTGCAAGAAATCTAGTAATTTTTCCCATTTACCCATTACCCAACAATAATAGATTGCTTTCCTATCACGGTTATTGGGAAAAATTCTGCAAGGAACACAGTAATGCAAATATCTCTTTTGAGTAAATAATATCATTTTGTACAAATATATGTATATACACAAATGTACATTAAGGATATTAAGTAAATTAACTCAGTCCCCCCCCAAACAAACATTATATGATATCCCTTGTATTTGTAATCCAATATACTCAAAATCAACAATGTTCAGATAAGATAAGAATGGTGTTTCACAGTGTCTGGGTTAGTGAGGGAAATGAGGCGAAGTTGCCCCAAATTTAGAAATTCTCACTTATGGAAGAAGAATAAACAATAGAAATCTAATATATGGCACAGTGACCATAGTTGATAATAGTGTATTTTATGCTTGAAATTTATTGAGAGTAAATTTTATGTGTTCTTACCACCTCCACACACAGACAGTAACTATGTGAGAAAAAGGAAATGCTAACTAAATTGATTGTTGTGATCATTTCACAAGGTATATGTATACAAAATCATTAAGTTGTACATTTTTCACATGTACAGTTCTACTTGCCAAAATTTTCCTTAAAATGCTGAAAAATAATTATGTTTGATAAAGAGAATAAATGGGAAAATCAGAGCAATAATACTGAACAGAGATGAACTAAAAAATATGTGTTTCATAAAAGAGGTCACCAGAATATAAATATTAAATTTATTAACAAATAATTTGTAAGAAACCCACCTTTATGAGATTAATGCTATCATTATACTATAAGACAGTGAATTTTTTACGAAGTCTAGTTTCATTGAGTGTTTAAATATTTTATTATTGTTGGTGTTAAAGATAAACGTAGTTTGTACATTGACCTTTGCATTCCTCAAAATAGTAACTTCATGTGTGTCACACTTTAATCTTAATATCCCTATGGTTAGTGGGTGTTTAAAAGATATTTTTAAATGACAAACATATCAGGATGAACATTAACTCTGAGAAAAGTGCAAACTCTAAAAAGGAAATCTTAGTGCCAATCATGAACAAAAAAACCGTATAACATTAGCTTCAAAAATTCTGACAATTGATGGCTGGAGAGTGTAGCTCAGCAGTAGAGCACAACCTCAGCATGTTTGAGGTTTGAAGCCCAATACCCAGAACCAAGAAAAGTAGAAAAAAAATCTGGCAATTGAAGCCAACCATTCCATAAATAAGTAGCCATCTTTAAAACAATAACACATGATATTTGTTCTTCTGTAATTTTGCAAGAATTTACATTTTTGTAGATATGAATAGTTGGGTGAATTTTGAAGAATATTGTTGAAAGTACATTTAGCAATCTTTGACTAATGGTGCACAGTGTTGGCATTAATACCTGTGATGAAGTTCTATAATATAAAATGATCAATGCATTATTTCAAAAATAAACATATTTAAATAAGTTTCACAAGAGTCATAGTTCATAGATCCTGTGTTGTACAATATTCAGCACATCCACAGTATTTTTATTTTCTGCTCTTTTGGAAGAAAGTAAACCAAAGAATAAAATATAAAATATATTTTTTCATGAATACTTTTGGAGTGTAGCCTCATCAACATTTTTACTATTGCCAAAATTACCTCAGACTACTGTTATCCAGTTTTCAAGAGAGTTAACACAAATAAAACAAAGAGATGGCAATTTCAGTAAGCACATACATACATTCTGATACCTAGTCAAACACTATATATATATATATATATATTTCCACTTTAGGACACAATGTCATCTTCCTGAAATTCATGTATTGACACTCTCATCCTAATCACTTCACAAAGTGACTATATTTAGAGACAGGTCTTTAAAGAGTTATTAAATTTAAATAAGGTCATTAGGATATTCCTTAATGTAATATGACTCCTGTCCATATGAGAAGAAGAAATTAGTTCATAGAGACATCAAAAGTCAAAACCTTGTTTGGACATAAAAAGTAGGTGACCATTCTGCAAACCACAGAGAAAGGGTGTCAGGAGAAAAGAAGCCTATGAACACCTTGATTTTGCACTTGTAGCCTCCAGAACTGTGAGAAAATTAATTTTTATTGCCTAAATACCCAACTTTGGGTATTTAACAAATTAATGCAGAGTTTAAGTGTGCATATTTTAGTATTGAATCAGTAAGTATAACACATATATCTCCATGTGTAGTTACATAATTGTATAAATATATACACACATATAGCTATGTAATTATGCCAATTGCTTATTAGATTGAGGAGATATATATATATATATATATATATATATATATATATATATATATATATATATATTCTCAACTCATTTTATATCTGGATATATAAAAATAAAGAGAAATGTGTAATAGAAGACTTAATTCTGTGTTCAAATAAGGGGAAACACATGTTCACTTCTTAGAACATTTACTTGAAAAAATTTGTAATTGTAAGACATTTTTGTTTCTTTTTGAAATGCATTAAACTCGTTTTGAAAGCTAAATGAGCCTCTTTTCATCTTTACAGTTAACGAGATGTCTTTTTCATGGATCTGAGAGTCACTTCTTTAAAATACAAGGGGATTGAGCTGAGGGTGGGAGGAAGGGCAGGAGAAGAAAGGAATGGTGGAATAAAATTGACTAAACTATCCTATGTGAATGTATGATTAAATCACAGGGAATTTCACTTTTATGTATATCTATAAAGCACTAATAAAAAAATCTATAAGTAAATAAAGACCTGTACAGTAGGGAAAAAGGAACAGAGAGAGGGAACAGGAAAGCCTGGGGATTAAATTAGAGCAAATTATATTCCTTGCTTGTATGATTATATCAAAATTAATCCCAATATTACGTGTGACTATACTATACAAATTAAAAAATGCAATGAATAAGAAAGATAGTGTCACCAGGCCTATTAACTGACAGCATTGTTACCACATTACCAGTGATATTTAAGATGAAGTATTTATTGTACGTTAGTCGTACTACCATGTCCTCTCACTGAGGAGTGACCTTGATTATCTTGTCAACATGTAAGTAATAAGTTGCAACTGCTTGGTTACATAAAAAAGTGATATTTCTTTTTGTTATTGCCATTTATTAATGTACTGTTTGTGATAAGAATCATATTTTGGTTTAATGTTTATTCAGTAAAATTGTTTTCTTTATCTTCACTACTTTCTTAGGCTTTGGGAGGATTCCAAAAAGATTGATTTTAATCATATTTTCCCAGTAAGTTCTAAATTATAATTACACATTTTCAGGAATATACATAATATAGCTATTATTTCATGGCACCATAAGTCATTAATTAAAAAAAATATTTGTATTATTTTCAAGGAATTCTTTTTTTAAGATTGCAAATCTGGGCACTGCTGTTGCCCTTCCTTCAATCCACCTCATACCACTTCTCATCCATGATACTCTGTGGTTTTGCTCAGAATGACCACAACATGCCTAACTGCAGCATAGAGTCCCTGGAAGCAGTACCCTACTAATCTCATCATTAAATTAACAAAGCATGGTACTGTACAAGTGGATGTTTTTCAAAATACTAATCACATTACCTTCTGAGAAAATAACCCAGGTCCAAAGCAGGAATAGGTAAATATCTGATAAACCACAAGTTTCTTCAATAACTTTGCAAATTATCTTGGGTTATCTTGTTAGGGAATAGAGAGTAATATGTACAATGGCAGATCCAAAAAAACTAAAAATATATATTTTGTCTATAATGCTAATTATGGGAAAATCATGTATTATGAGTTAGATTGAACACCACAAAAGAAGAGAAAGGTTGTGATTTTAAAACCTTTACTACTATGTTTTTCCCCCCAACATCTTGAATGCAGTCATCAATTCTAAGTACAAATCTTAACCTGAAGAGGAATTTTTTTCTTTTTTGAAATTTATTTAAATTTGTTTTAATTAGTTATACATGATAGTAGAATGCACTTATAGACATTGATTATATTATACATAGATGGGATATAATTTCTCATTTTTCTGAGTATATATATATTGTAGAATCATATTGGTAATACAGTCACATATATACATAAAGTAATAATGTTTAGATAGTAATCTTTCTTATCCCCACATCCCCTGCCTTCCCCTCCTTTCACTCCCTCTACCTAATATAAGGTAACACTATTCTTTTTTTTTTGCCTTTATACATGTACTTTTTTTGCATTACAATTCTTAATACACAGCCCTACCCCACTATGAGTCAACCTCCTTGTATCTTATATCAGAGAAAATATTTGGCATTTGTTTTTTTGAGATTGGCTGACTTCACTTAGCATTATCTTTTCCAATGCCACCCATTTACCTGCAAATGCCATGGCTTTGTTCTTTTTTAATGCTGAGTAAAATTCCATTGTGTATATATGCCACATTTTTTTTTATCCATGCAGAATCTCAACAAGGTCTCACCTTGATGGAATACAACATTAAAAAGGAATTTTGAACCAAGGGTTTTTGAATTTTGCTGGGTCTTTCCCTGGAGTTAGTGTATCCAAAATAGAAATGAAGGCTACAAAAAGGAGCAATGCTATCCTTTGAGGCAAATATAACTTGGTAATATTTATTCCTATAGTTCCAAGTGTCATCTATAAGCCTACAACTCCCAAATTAATAACAGTTACTATTTCTTGAATTCTCATTGCAATTTGAAATGAATTTTGAGAACCAAAAACTCAATATCTGTTTATAAAACTAAGTTGAAAACAATTTGAAAACTTTAAAGTGCAAACCAAAAAATAAAGAATAAATAGAATGGTTAAATTTTATAATAAACATTAGTGGTATTAAACTGAGTGAACTAGGGGCTGGGGATGTGGCTCAAATGGTAGAGCACTTGTTTGGCATGCACGGGGCACTGTGTTAGATCCTCAGAACCACATAAAAATAAAAATAAAAAAATAAAGATGTTGGGTCCACTGAAAACTAAATAAAAAAATAAATAAATATTTAAAAATTCTCTCTCTCTGTCTCTCTCTCTCTCTCTAACAAAAAGAAAATAAAAAGAAAAAAAACTAAACTGAGTGAACCAAATGTAGAGAATTTTTTTACTTTTTTTTTAGAATTCTCGCTATTCACTGAAATAATCATATTAAAAAACGTATCAACAACAACAGAGGAAAATAACAGGAAATTAAGAAATCAAAAAGGGATTATATTTTAAACATTCAAATTAGAAATAAAAGTTAAATTTTCTGTCTTCAGTTCCATAAACTTAATTTAGGTTCACAAAACTACTGGAATAATGTTTAATACTAAAAAATCACTCAAGTTGGCTGGAGCCAATGAAATCATGCAAATGAGGAGATTTGCAGTAAAATCTAACAAGTGAAGTCACATCAAAAGAAGTAATGACATTGCAGTCTTTAAAATTTGTTCAAGAGCTTAGAGTTACTAATATTTCCAAATTTAAAAAATTGAACTTAAAGTAGAAGCTTATTTATGACTATGCACTTATTTGTGACTACTAATGCAAAACTGGAAAATTTAAGGGAAATTTATAGTGTAATAACTAAAAGAATATTTTGAAACAGATTTTATAAAAATGCTTAATGTTAATTTTTATAACTATACTAGCAATATTTTTAGCATTCTGTCATTGAATATACCTAAGCATTAAAAGATAATTTACAAGTGTGTGCATGTGTGTGTCTGTGAATGTATAGGAGATACGCTATTCAGATGTATTGTAGGTGTATTATATATTACAGACATTATGTATTACATTATTAAATATTATATGCATATGATATACAAATATATGATAGCTATAACATATTTGCACACCTTAAGATTTTATAATGAAAAGAATATTTATCATAGACCTATTTGATACAATGAAGAAGTTGATGTCAAGAATATTTTATGAACCCATAAGGCCTCTTGATAAATCTCAAGTCATTTAATGTACAATTTCAAAATCCAGGAATCCACTATTCAAGTTATTTTGTAAGGAAACAATCCCCAATGCTTTTCATAAAGATCTAGTTTTAGAAAATTAAAATATTTGATAATTATGCTTCCCAAGTACACTCACACTGAATAAAATTTCTTGTGTATACAAGCTAGAACAGAAGAATTTCCATTGCTGCTTTAACAGTCATCAACCATGTACGTATGTCCTATCTGATCTATAGCAGTGAAGAGTTACTGAAGAACTCTGAGCTCTGTGGCAAAGGAATAGCAATGTCCATCATATCCTCTGTGTTGAGAATCAGGGAGACAGGGCGTACAGAAATCCAAGCACAGATAGCCACAGCAGATATTCCTACTTGAGGAGGTGGATTTATTGAAAAGAAAGGGTCTCTTAGAGTTCTGCAGAAAGTGCCAACTTCTGGTCTCTTGAACTAATGTCTATACCTTTATCCGGATATTTTATAAAATGCTGAGATCCATATTTTGGATACTAAATGATGTCTTTCCTCAACACTCTTACTTAAGTGTCTTTTTCATATCAGGCACCTAATTGTTTTTACAGTAAAATACTAATAATTATTTATGCACCTGATTTTTTTTTTCTATTATTTTCCTTAAGAGAATAAAAAGAAAATTATCTGGAAGATTATTTCACTCTTGTTAATTATTATTTTCTTTAAAATATTAGAAATGCATGAAGAGAGAAAACTACAACACAAAATGTCTACCACAGAACTTGAAGTATTTTTAGTTAATGTATTAAATTATTAATAAGATTTTTTTGATCAGGAAAAAAACACATTATAAACACTTTTGATTTAAATGCATAATAAAGATGCAACTCACAAAATGGCAGATTTGGAATCTCCAGAGGCTCATTTCCACATAGAAACAGCAGAACAAAACTTGAAATCAGATAAACTCAACCTATAAACAAAAGTCTACTGTATCTAAGTAAACGTTCAATTAAGAAAAGTCCATTCAAAGTGGTAAGCATTTGTCGTGCTTCTACTTGCTCTTATACCATCCCTTCAAAGAGCTGAGAGATCTGGGTCTGCCAGAGGTGAGACCATTGTTTCATATTTGGTCCATTAAATTAGACCAAGATATACCCCATTCTTTTACAAATATACCAAAATGAATTCTACTGTCATGTATAATTAAAAAGAACAAATAAAAATGAAAATAAATTAAAAAACAAAAAAGTTGAAATTATTTTAGATTGAGAGAAAAAGAAAGAAGATTCAAACTACGCCAATCAAAAAGAAATTTGGGACATTACTACTGATGTTACAGAAAGGAAAAGATTTTCATGAGTACCATGAACCACTATATTCCAAAAAATTCTATAATCTATGAAAAAAATTCTCAAAAAAGTTGACCTATCAAAACTAAATTATGAAGAAATAAAAACCTTATATTATTGGTGAGGTGATTTGTAAGTTATCCAAAACCTCCCCCAAAAATGTATCCCTAGAAGAGATGAATTCTCTGGTATATTCTGCCACACATTTAAAAGGGAAATTATGACAGTGACAAAATATTCCAAAGAAATTGTAACTAGGAGACTGATACCTAATTTATCCCATGGAGCCAGCATTCTCCTGAAATAAAACTCAAAGTCATCACAGGCATTTTTTGGAGAGAGCAGGCTCAATTCCAGAACACCATAACCATAATGTAGTACTATCTCATTAATGCAAGTCACAAATTCTTTGGTGTCTCTATGCTTTGTAAATTGGCTTTACGGTATGTTATAGACTATTGAGTATACAATTATGACTAAAAGCAATGTATATACCTTAATTAAAACTACTTTAATGCCAGCAATCTTAGTAATGATGTGAGGCTTCAGGGAATCTTAGGATTTTCCTGATGGAAGGACTCAACTTGATCCTTACTGATCAGATGCATATGTTGCTGCAGGTTACGGTGAAAGTGGTATTTTCTTTAACTAAGAGAGTAGAGACGTTTCCGGCATCTACTGAATCTCCCTATCAGGAAAGATTTCTCTGTAGTATGTGATATTGTTTTATACATTTTACCCATAGTATAACTTTCCTGGAAATTGAAACCCATACTCTCAACTCTGTTTTTGCTTTATCAAGTAAGTTTTTATATATCCTAAATCCCATAATGTTATTTCAACAATAGTCACATCATTATTTACCAGGATTCAACTCCATTTCAATAAGCTTCTCCCTCTGCCTCATACTAAAAAGCAGCTTCTTCTCTATTAAAATTTTATCAGGAGATTGCAACAGTTCAGTCACATATACAGGTTATACTTCAAATCTTTTCCTCTTGTTAATATTACTATAGCATTAACTGCTTTCTCACTAAAGTCTTGAAACCCCTGAAAGTCATCACTGAGGGTTAGAATCAGTTTCTTCCAAACTCTGATGGTGCTGGTATTTTGATCAATTCCCACGAAGAATCAGTATTGTGGTTGTAGGGATTGTGGTTCTAGGGATTGAGCCCAGGGCCTCATGTGTGCTAAGCAAACATTCAAACACTGAGCCATATTCCAAACCTATCAATATTCTTAATGGCATTTAGAATGTTGAATTCTTTCCAGAAAGTTTTCAATCTACCTTGCAGAGATTAATCATAGAGATCACTATTGATGGTAGCTATAGATTTAGAAATTACAGTTTCTCTAAAAATTAGACTTAAAAATAAAAACTCCTCCTTGATTTGTAGGCAACAGAATAGATTTATTGTTAGGAGACATAAAGATAATAGTAATTCCACTGTACTTCTCCATAAGAGCACTTATATGATCAGGTACATTGTCAATGAGACTTTGAATGCAATTTACTTTTTCTGAGTATAGTCCTCAATGTTGGGCCTAAATATTCAATAAATTATGTTGTAAACACACGTAACGTCATCCACACCCTATTGTTCTATTTATGGAGCACAGGTAGAGTAGTATGATTCTAAAGGCATCTAGAATTTCTTGAATGGCAAATTAGCATTGGTTTTCCCTTAACACCATCGGCTACTTTAGTCTCTGAAAAGGGGAAGAATTGGTCTTCGAAGCTTTGAAGCCAGGATTGACTTCTCTTCTCTATCTGTGCGAATCCTAGATGAAATCATCTTTCAGTACAAGCCAGTTTCATCTACACTAAAAAATGTGCTATTTAGAGCAACCACTACCATCAACAACCTTAGTTAATAACTTTGGCAACTTCATATCACACTTGATGCATTGTCTTGCTCTTTTGTGTTATAAAGACAACTTGTTTCTTCAAACCTTACAAACCAGTCTCTCCTAGTCATGGAGAGCTTTGTCTCTTAGCCTTCAAAGAACTGAAGAGAATTAGGGCCTTACTTTGGATTAGGCTTTGGCTTTTGGCATTGTGGCTGGTTTGATCCCCTATTCTAACCAGAAAAAAAGTTTCTTATTATCAGCAAAAATCCTATTTGCCTATCATATTTGTGTTCGCTGGAGTAGCAGCACTTAGATTCCCTTCAAGAAATTTGTTTTTTGCCTTCACAAATTGACTGATGCAAGAAGCCTGGTTTTCTGTTTATCTTGGCTTTGAATGTTTCTCACTAAGCTTACTAATTTCCACTTTTTAAATTAAAGTGAAAGACACGTGACTCTTTCCTTTACTGGAACACTTATGGGGGTTATAGTGTTACAGATTGTCCTAAGTTCAATATTGTTGTGTCTCTGGGAATTGGGAAGCCCAAAGAAAGGGAGAGGGATGAACAGTCAGAACATACGCAAAACACTTATGCATTAAGTGAGATAGGTTGCTATGTGTCACTCCAAACCAATTATCATAGTAACACTAAATTCACTTGTCACAGATCACTATGAGAGAGATAACAATAATGACAAAATTTGAAATATTATGGGAATTACCACAATGTAACACAGAGACATGAAGTGAGTATATGCTTTTGGTGAAACATTGTTATCACAAACCTCAGTTTATTAAAAAAAAGTTAATAACTGCAAATCACAACAAAGTAAAGCACAATAACTTATGAACTTATACCTACATGAGAAAAGACAAATAAGTACCTATATTCTTTAAGAATATTAAGACAAAAATTCCTTTACTGTATGCATTTGTACCTATTGATAGATATATAGATGTATGTATATGTGTGTACATACAAATATAGAACACCACAATATAAAATAAAATGCAGACATGAAAGTTTAATGTTTGAACCTTTCTTCAGAACTGGAAAATTAATAAGAGATGCCACAAATGCAGGGAGTTAAAAATGACGAGAAAAATCTGATCCCCCAAAGTGAGTAACATAATTGCTAAACTATAACTACCTTCAAAATGTTAGTTTTGCTTGACTTTTCAATAGGAAGGTTAGAATTTTTGAGTTACCAAGTAAGGCAAGGCACACTGTTGTGCTTCTGGCATCAAACTACATGTACTATACTAATAAAGTCTTTTCATTATATTTTGAATATGTGTGAAACTTTCAGATTGCTAACTCCTACCTCATTAGTGAATTTTTCTTTTAATGTCTTCAAACAGAGCTAGAATTATAGCATCATAGACATACAGATCTCATTATTTCATATTTTTGTTTCTGAATGTGCCATAATTTTATTCACCATATGTGATCTTTTGCACATGATTTCTTAGACTGCATCATAAAATAGTAAAGGTTAACTGTAGTAAACTGAAGAAAGGAAGACTTGGTGGGAATAATAAAAGGGAATTTGGCTCACTGAAGCTTGTCCCATTTAATATACCTTTTCCTCCCAGGACAGTATTGACTCTAATTGATTTTTAAAAGAATGTGTATCTTTACTTCAGTAACTTTGCCAGATGAGTACATGGAGTATTTCCTAAGTATACCTGATCTCCAGCCTAAAAAAGCTGTAATTAATGTGATCATTACATTTATTCAACTCATTTATCATTTGTCTTATATGAAGAGTATTTACTTGGGAAAAGAGAAAAAATATAAATGTTTCTTAGGGAAAATTGACATTGTAAGTGGTTAGAAACAAGGACTTAACTGGTTTGTCTTTGTTGATAAGATTAAGCAGAAAGATTTTAAATATCTGTTTTAAATTTTTATGTAAATACAGCTTTATGCTCAGATGCTACTTTGAAAAAAGAAGAAAAAAAAAACATGTAATCTGGAATTTCTTTTTAATCGAAGGAACCTATGTTGAGTACTAATTATGGATCATCAAGAAGACCCTGTAATTAAAGGAAAAGGATCTGTGGGGGGTTAAGTAAACAGAATAAAATTATTTTATGTGCATTTTTAATACATCATATCGAATACTGCTATTATGTATAACTAACATCTTCATAAACAAAACAGTAATAATAGCAGTATTCCGATATGATGTATTAAAAATGCACATAAAAATAAATTTTATTCTGTTTACTTTCCTTTCCTTTAATTACAGGGTCTTCTTGATGATCCATAATTAGTATCACATAGGTTCCTTCGATTAAAAGAAATTCCAGATTACATGTTTTTTTTTTCATATTTGTGTCAGCATGCACAAAGCTGATTTTCCTCTAGGAATGATAATTTTCTTTAAAATATTGGTAAGGTAATTCAATTATAAAAAAATATATTTTCTCACTTTTTATTGCAAAAGTCATTTGTAAATTACTGTAAGAAAGAATGAAAACTTATAAAATTCAATTAAAAGTCAGCACTGTTTTATTAAAAAAAATCCTGTGAAGAATTACAAAATGATTTATAAATACTAACTGATAATACTCAAATTATTTATAAAAATATATCCTTATAACCATAAACCCAGATATCCATGTAAAATAAGCAATGAAAGAAGATAGAATGTATAACTTTGTCATAGAATATAACCAAATAGATTTTTTAAATCACAAATGACTTGCATACTCTGGTAAATTCCTAGGTACATAACCCAAAATTATTTCAAAATGTCCAACTTCAAAATTAAAAAAAAGTCACTTAATATTTATTTTTCTGAAAGAATATATTCTGTAGTCATATTTGCCTTTTTTAGTTTAATAAATATGTAATAAAGATAAGCTATCATTTTATTACTAAATTTCATGACATAAGATAAAAATGTGTCTTTAATGAAGGCTGAATAAAATATATTTGTAATATTTCCCATTCTCTGTTTTCTAGTTGATTTGAGAATTTCAGATTTACTTCAGATGTTACCCTTTATTATCCTATCAGTTGCCACATAAAATGTAAATTGGTAGATTAGAAATCTAATTAGCTTAATCTGAACTTCAGATTCCATGATATTTTCAGTACACATATTGTAATAATCAAATGAGAACATTTAGCATATCTATCATCCTAAACATTTATCATTTATATGTGTTGAGAACATTCAAATCTCTATTTTCTAGCTATTTTGAAACATTAAATGTAATATTATTGCTGAGTGCAGTGGCTCAGGAGGCTGAGACAGGAGCATCTTGAGTTCAAAGCCAGCCTCAGCAATTTAGCAAGACCCTAAGCAACTCAGCCAGACCCTATCTCTAAATGAAATACAAAATAGGAATAGAGATGTGTCTCAGTGGTTGAGTCCCCCTGATTTCAATCTCCAGTACCGCTCCCCCCAAAAGTGATATTATTAACCCTAGATACCTACTAGGCAATAGAATACTAGAATTCATTGGTTGATGAATATAAAATTAAAATTAAGTAGGAGAATTAACTTCTGGAATCCTAAGTTTAAAAAAGACTTCCAATTTTAATTGTCATATCATATGAAATAATGGCCCTTGTCTCAGTAATATATATGTATGTGTGTGTATGTGTGTGCACATGTGCTTCCATCATGTAAATTAAGTGATAAAATAGATAAAAATGTACAGTGTAATTTTTAAAACATTTTGCAATTTAATTATATCTAAAGTTAAATGTAATGTAGACCCATCTATGATCTATGAGTTTCTTTCTTACATACTTCATAGAGCAAAGGCCACAAGTGAACCTATTCACATACTCTTATCTCCAGCACCAATATTTTTAAGTGATTTTCATGTAACTATAAACTTGGCTGTCTTTTTAATAATAAAATTTTGATGGGGTATTTAAATTCAACTAATTCACTCATTCATTTAACAGTCATTGATCTAGTTCTGGTCACTGGCTTGAACAAGTAGTGTTACAAAAACAAATCAAAATTCTTTCATACTTAGAGGCCCTCATAGTGATAGAGGACACAGGGACTTAGAACAGATAAACATGCATGCAAAAGTGCCATGTCAAGAGGAAATCAAAAGAAGCAACTAATCTGCAACAGATATTACAGAGAAATTTAGCAGGAATTTTAAACAGTATGAGCACAGGATGATCCCAGTCAAAATAAGTTTGTGAAAAGCATTGTTATGCTTTAGGAATACACAATATTTCATTGTAGTTAGGCCTGGATATAATGAGAACAACATTAAGAAGGAACCTTAGGAAAGGAATCTCATACTGACTTGTGATGAGCCTTTGCTGAAATACCAGCATACCTACTCAATTACAGGTTTTAAACATCATTTGGTAGGATGGACATCTATAGTAAACCCCAATTGGATTTTTATGTTAATTAAGGATCATTCTATGAGTGATTATCCACAGTACTGCCATATTAAAAATACTCCAATATAATATAATTATATCCTCTATATTCTGAAGATGGATGAACACCACCTCCTTCCAAAGTCACAGAATAAATACTTGCCTTGTTTCCCTGAATTGCCTTTTGGATCATGATCTGTTTTCAAGATGGATATTCTATTCTGAGATCACATGTAATTAAATTATTTGTAATGGTCTTTTATGTGATACCAGTGTATGTGTATGCATAAAGCAATCATTCATACCATAAATGTATCTATATCTGCATAAACACATTCAAAAATTATGATAACAAAATGCACTGTAAACATCTTCATGGAAGCTGTAATAATGCATAACTATTTTGGCAAATGTAGGATATTGTAACTTAGCACCACTTGACTGTTTTGAATGGTTAACTTTGATGCCAGCAGAAATTCACATTTTTCATCTGATATCCATTATATTACAGGTTCAGGATTGAGAGATTTCGATATTCTTAACTTTTGACTAGAGATAACACCATAGGAAAATCAAGAGCTACAAAAGCAAAATATCCCCACAGAAGACAACAAAGCACTATATATTCAGGGATTTCATTTTGTTTTACATAAATGCATAGTAAAATATTCAAATCCTAGGAAAAATGTACCTACTCTGTGGAAACTGTGGTGGGTTGTCATTGACATCTGTCAAGGTGATGTTGACTGTAGTAGATCCAGAAAGCCCTCCGACTTGTCCAGCCATGTCTTTGGCTTGAATGACCACTGAGTAGTGTTCTCTGGCTTCTCTGTCCATATTATGTAAGGCCGTTCTAATAACTCCTGTAATACATGCATTTTAAACAATAATCAGTGTGTGTTTTACATAAATGAAAGGCTACTCAGATATATTTTTATGTTTTAAGAAATGTTTTCTTTTGTTAGACATAATATTAAAATTTATTTTAACATAATTATAAAGCATAGGATCACTTTTCTCTAATTCAGTCCCCATTATTCTCCCTTTCCCCCTCTTCTCCCTTCCTCTGTTCCCTTTCCTCTACTGATCTAAGAAATGGTTTTTTAAATAGCATATTTTTAAAAGAAATCCACACTTCTGCAATTTAACAATGCACTAAAACTGATTTATGGAGTCATTTATCTGCAACCACGTATTCCTAACCATTTTTTTTTTGTGACTAATTAAGATATCCATCAGTCCACATTTCCTGGGGTTGATGGCCCCTTGAGGTCAGTCCTCTGCCCTGATTCCTTCTGCTAGTGGGCTAAGCATTTCACAATTGTTCCTCTCAGAAGTCTCAGTTAAGAGGTATTATTGATTTAAGCAGTGGTTAATTTTCTTCCTTACTGAACAATTTACATGGCTTGCTCATAGGGTCATCAAAGTTTGATGAAGGAAAACATTGCAGGAGTGTTGACATTTGAACAAAGAAGCATTTTAACTTATATTGAGAAAAAATATGTTTCCCCAGAAAACATATTTATCAAGAATAAGATATGTATTTTAGCCAAATAAAGTTACGATATTGAGTCTAGAAATAAAGCAAAAGTCACATTTTTAATTTTATATTGCTAGGGAGACATTTAATGCATTTCTTCATGATGGATACTTGGATTGAATGAAGGCATAAAAATATATATCCATTTTTTATAATGTTTATACATATAAACCCCTTTTGTATCCCCCAGAAATCAATATCCCTTTCAGTAGTCTTAAATTTAAAAAAACAAAACCACATTTTACAGAAGACCAAATTAACTAAGAGCCTATTGTTTAAAATTTTTTTTTAAAAATCACCTAGATGATATATATTATAAATATGTATATTTATGTCTATACAAAAAGAAATTCTCTTGAACTCACATTTAGTTAGTTATTGCTACAATTTGTTGGAAGTTGCCAATTGAAACTTTTAACTGTAAAGTTTACCAAACATTTGTACATACAATTTCTTGAAATGACAGAGAAAATGAAGTTGTATATTCAGAAAAAAAAAGTCCTTAAGATTGGAAAAGATCTATCACTTTATAAAAAATACTCCCCTTTTTACTGGTGCATTATAATTATTCTTCTCTATTCTACTTTCCATTCGGTTTTTAGAAGAGCCTGTCCTTTTAATTAAATTTATTTTTTTCTAGTTGGGCATGGTGGTGCACTCAGCAACTCAGGAAGCTGAGGCAGGAGAATTACAAGTTCACAGCCAGCCTCAGCAACTTAAGAAGGCCCTAAGCATTTTAGGGAGTCCATGTCTCAAAATAAAATATATAACAAAGGACTTAGGATGGGGATGTGGCACAGTGGTTAAGACCCCCTGGGTTCAATTCATGGTACCAAAAACAAAACATTTATTTTTTCTTTCTAGCTTCCACATATGAGAGAAAATATATGGGACTGTAGACCACATCTCTTTTCTTCTTGTTGTTGCTGTTGTTCTTCTTCTTTTTTCTGAATGAATTTTCTGTGTAATAACTTTAAGAGGAGAGCCTCTGGCATGAAAAATGATTCCAGAACTTTCAAACCTTGTGAACATGTAACTGAGAAAGTGTAGGAAAACCCCCTGAAGCTAAATAAAAATGAAAATTATTCTTATCACAATAAATTTTAATAATATGATAATAAATGATTCATCTAATTCATGCATATGAAAAAGCCTCAAGCCTCTTTATTAAAAAGAACAATGTTGTATCACATATGATAATTGCATAAGTAGTCACTGAATTGATGCAGGAATAAATTAGCAAAGGATTTTTGAAAATGTTTTAGAGAAAGGATATATATTTTTTTAGTATTTGAGAAAAAAATAAAGATGACTTTTTGGAGAAGAATAAATTATAAATGGAAATTTACTCAGATGGGAAGGAGTGTGAGGATGTTGTCAAGGATGATCTTCTACTGCATAATCAGTAAAATAAGGTTTTCAAGCTCTATATATCTAAAGATAAAACCCATCACCCATCCTTGCAGAGAAACTTTATAGATATCTCTTTAATGTGTAATTTGAATATTGGTCATTTAAGAGGACCAGAAAAGGAAAACCAGGGAGATGCCCTGTTGTATCCTATGAACCTTCATCATTTCAGTAGGGTGCTTTTATTTTTTATAGGGCAGACACTTACTTGTCAGTGTAAAGGAAAGGAAATAAGCTGACAAATGCTTTGCAGTAGCCAGTATGTCTGGATCATCAAAATCCACATTGACCTGGAGATGGCCTTGTTGCATGAGCTTAGCCAGGACCCCCTAGAGTCCTGTTGGTAACTGGGAGTGCCACAGTCAACTTTCCATAGAAACACAGTCCAGGGCAGGCTATTCTCATCTAACCTGAAGCCCAGGTATATGAAAGCAGATGGCCTGGAGCATAAACAGTGCACAATCATTTTTTTTAAAAATAGAATTTTAGTTTGACTCACAGCAAAATTGAAAAGTACGGAGACTCCCATTTTCTCCCTCCCCTTTTCACACACAGCCTTGCACACTATAGACATCTCCCCCCAAGTTGGTACCTTTGTTATAACTGATGAAGTTACTTCAGCACATCATTATCACTTGAAGTTGGATTGCACATTTAGTCTCATTTTTGGTGTTGTGCATTCTATGAATTCTAATAATAATAAAAAATACCTGTGTCCACATTAGATTATCACATAGAATAGTTAAAATACTATGTAAATTGTCTTTCTCAACTTATTCAATCCTTATTTCTACCAATCTCTAGAAAAAAATATTTTTATAGTCTTGACAGTTTTGCCTTTTCCAGAATGATATATAATTGAAATATGCAGGAGTTACTCATTCGGATGTCTTATTTCATTTAAAAATATCCACTTAAACTTCTCCCTATCATTCTATAGCTTGATAATTCAGATCACTCTTTTTAGTGGTGACTAATATCCCATACATGGATGCACTGCCAGTTATGTACATAATGATTTACTGAAGAATATATTGATTGCTGCTATATTTCAGAATTATAATTAAAATTGTACTAAAATTCCGTGCAGAGATTTTTGTGTGAATATCAGGTTTCAACACATTTCAGTATATGCCAGGATGTGAATGTCAAATAACATGGTATGAGTAGAGTTAGTTTTGTTAGAAACTCTCAAACTGTCTTCTACTGTGGTTGTATAGTATTCTTTACCACCAATGATGACTATCTTGTTGCTCAATAACCTAGCCAACACTTGTTGTTTTAAGGGTTCTTGATTTCAATTAATTAAATAGGTGCATAGTGGTGTCTGATTAATTAAAGTATTGACTTTCATCTCCCTAATAATATATGATGTTGAATATCTTCATATATTAATTTGCCATCTATATACCTTATTTCATAAAGTGTCTGGTTTGGTCTTTGGACCACTTAAAATATATTTTTCCACTTTTTTATTGCTTTTGAATTTTAAATTTGCTTTAACTTATGTATTGTGATATATATGAAGCAGTCTTCATTATTCATGGTTCTCTGGAGAATCAGAATCCATAATTTGCCAGATAGATAGATAGACAGATAGATAAAAAGCAAATCATGAAGATAAATTTTCTCAGATAATGGTGAAGGTTGAAAAATTCTATAGTTATTATCCTCAAGCTTTTTTTAAATTTTAATTTCATACCAGTGATTGAACTCAGAGGCTCTTAACCATGGAATCACATCCTCAGCCCTTTATTATTTTTTATTTTGAGACAGAATCTCTCTAAGTTACTGAGGCTGGCTGAAGCTGGCTTTGAGCTTGCAATCCTTCTGCCTCAGCCTCTGGATCCACTGGTATTACAGGCATGTCCCACCATACCTGGATACCAGTCCATATTTGAATGTCAAAATCAAGAGTGTTGATGATAGAAAGTCTAGTTCAACTGTAGAAGAACAAAGACCCAGCTTTGTTCTGGCATCTGAAGGGGCATATTCTCTCCCTTGCTTTATATTTTATTCCTTTCAGGGTCCTAATAAATTAAATGATGCTCACCTATACTGGGAATGGACCTCTGCTTTACTGATTCTTACAATTAAAATATGAATATGTAGCAATATTCTCGCAGAGACACCCAGGAATAATTTTTAACCATATATGTGGGCTGTCCGTGGCCGAGTGAAGTTGGCACATAAAATCAACCATTTCACTTTTTTTTAAGGTTTGCTCTTTGCAAATATTTTCTCCAGTGTCTGACTTAACTTCTTTTTCTCTTGACAATATCTTGAAAAAAAATAGACTTTGAAAAAATTAATGAAGTACAACATGTCCACTATTTCTTTCATAGATAATTCATTGGTTGTTTTATCTAAAATATACCCACCATAGCCAAGTCACTTGGGCTTTTTCCCATATTATTTCCTAGGGATTTCTTTAATTTTACATTTAAGATTACATTTCATTTTGAGTTAATTTTTATGAAGTGTGTAAGGACTAATTTCATATTTTTTTGGCATATAGATGAGTAGTTCATATTATCGTTTTCATTAAAGAATGGATTAGCCATGTTAAGAAAAAACTCTGTTTTCTCTCTATCTTAGCTTCATTTCCTTGTGAAAATCTGTTAATTGTATCTTCTGATTTTGTAAGGCTCTCTAGTCTGTTCTGTGGACCTCTTTGTCTATTTTTTCATTATATCACACTATTTTGATTAGCATAGGATTAGAGTAAACTTGAACTTAGGTAGAGTTAGTATCTTGACCTATTCTTCTTCAATACTGTGCTGGATTTTCTGGGTCTTAGTCATTCTAAATATGACTTAGAACCATTTCAGTAATATCTGAAAAAATAACATTTGGGTTTTGATTGATATTATACTGAATCTGTAAATCAAGTTGGGAATAATTTGACAATATTGACATTTTGACAATATTGAGTCTTTCAACCCCTGAATGTGTAACTTTTCCCCATTAGTATTTTTAAAAATTTTTTCATCAATTTTGTAGTATGTGTATATATATATATATATATATATATATATATATATATATATATATATATATATTTTTTTTTTTTTTTTCCACCATAGCAAAATCACATAATACACACACATACACACACACAACATTTTTTTTAGACTTATAACTGGCTAATACTCAAAGCATATTGTTCTCAAGTTCAATCTCCATTTATTAATTGATGCTGTATAGCAAAGTGATTGACTTTTGTATATTAAGCTTGTATTCCATTAACTTACTGAAATATCTTATTGGTTCCAGGATGCTATGGTTTAAACATTAGGTGTCCCCCAAAAGCTCTTGTGTGATACAATGAAAGAAAATTTTCAGATAAAAATATTGGATTATAAGAGATTTAGCCAAATTAGTGCATTAACTCCTGATGGGGATTAACTGAGTGACAACTGTAAGCAGGTTGGGTGTGGCTTGAGGAGGTGGGGTTTGGAGGTGTGCTTTTGCAGTTTATATTTTGTCCCTGGTAAGTGGAGCTTTCTCTGCTCAGCTGTCCAGGCACTCTGAGGCTGCTGCAGCCAGGGTTATAGTTGGCTTGGCTACTGCTCGAGAAGGCAACAAACCTTTGCATAAACTATGTGGTCCTGGTTCTACAGGATGCTGGAGTTAAGGAGTTATGGAGGCTTCCACTCATATTTCAAAGGAAGACCTTGTAGGCCATCAAAGTGCAGCAGGGTCAGAGTCCTGTGGGCACCCACTGAAAGGGCAAAGCATGAAGATGTGAGGACGAAGTTGAAGCTGCAGTGAGACCTCCAAGATTAAGAAATGCCAGTACTATAGAACATCTGCCAAGGAAACCTGCAGAAATTGATCAGAGAAAAACTGATACAGGCCATTTGGACTGCAATGATCAAGGTCACTGGGAAGAGCTACACAAATCCTTTGAGGAGAACATCAGGATACCATGTGCCCCAGATGCTGGACTTGGAGCTACAGGACTTGTTTGCTAGGATTTATTTCAGTTTGCTTTGGTCCTATACTTTCTTTACATGCCTCTATTTCTCCTTTTGGAATGGAAATGTTTACTCTATTCCTTTATGTATTGAAAATATGTAACTTGCTTTTGATTTTTACAGGGGTTCTCATTGATACTTTGCCTTGAGTCTCAGAAGAGACTTTGTTTTTGAACTTTTGGTAATGCTGAAATTGTTAAGACTATGAAGACTTTTAAAAAAGGACTAAATGCATTGTGATAACCTAGAAGTACCCATAGGGAGGTAGAATGTGGCTGGAGGTTGTGGCTTACTTGGGGGATGTGCCATTGAGGTATAAATTTTGTCCTTGATGAGAGGGGTTGTCTCTCTCTTCTACTTTCTGGTGCCATGTCCTGAGCTGTTTTCCTCTGCCACACTCTTCCACTATATTCTGCCTCATTTTGTGTTCCCTGGAATGGAACTGGTTGTCTATGGACTGAGACTTCTGAAATCACGTGCTCCTAAATAAACTTTATTTCCTCTAATTACTCTTGTCAGGTCTTTTAGTCACATCAGAAAAAAAAAAAAAAACTGATTAAAACACAGGAACATATGTTTTGTTCACTCATTTAGATTTTAATATAGAAAAGAAAAATGAAAATTATATATTTTTTCCTTTCAAAGGAGTAGGGATAGGGAGAGGATACATCTTTGCTCTTTCTTTCTTTCTTTCTTTCTTTCTTTCTTTCTTTCTTTTTAGTTTGTTCTTGTTAGCTATACAAGACAGTAGAATTAATTTTGACAATTACATAAATGGAGCATAGCTTCTCGTTATTCTAGTTGACCATGATATAGAATCTCACTGGTCATGTAACCATATATATTCATAGGGTAATAATGTCCAATTAATTCTGCTATGCTTCCTACTCCACACCTGACTCCTCCTTTCACTCCCCTATGCCTAATCCAAAGTATTTCTATAGTAATAGTGAACCTTTTCCCCAAAATCTTCACCAACATTTATTGTTACTTGTTTTCTTGATAATTGCAATTCTGACTTTTCCTCTCTTCACTCCTGTTAAGTGAATGATTTTCCTGTTATATATGAATAATCCTTTCTCTACATGGGAAAATATTTCCATAGATATTTAATCATTAAATCAAAAATAACTCACAAATGTTTCATTCTCAATGCTTATAGCAATAGCTGCTTTTATTTTTTACAGAATAAAATATATATTTTGAATAAATGCACATATAAATTCACTTCCCCTCACCCTCATTTTGTTATTTGTTTCCTGCCTTCTTTTATTTAGGAAACTACATTTCATGGTAATGAAAATTTTATAGATATTTTTTTCCAAATATAAAAGGGGTTAAATGTACAGATACCTGTGAAATATTGCCTTATGCACTGGTTTTATTAGTACATGTGCACATTAACACTATCCTGTTGTAACTGTTGGAATGCTCCTTTTATTCTAAATACTGTACTGGTTTAGATGATCAATTATTGAGGTGCCCTAGGTACTATTGTATCTGTGTTAGTTTTTAAACCTGACACTGCTTAAACATTTCTTTGAGATTTCATCAAGGGAAAGATTGACCATATGTGTTCTCTAGAAATTCTAATTTATTAAATTGCAGTGGGGCAGACACACAAAAATTTCACATTGATTTCGATATGTGTCCATGTGGGTTGCCTGAACAAAATACACTGAATGGCTTAAAGAAAAGAAATTTACTTTTCATTGGTAAGGATTCTAAGAAGCTCCGAGGTCAAGGTGCCAGGTGATTTGGCTCCTGTGAGGGCCATCTTCCAGTTTTCCAGATGACTATTTTCTCACAATGTCCTATGCAGCCTTTCCAGTGTATTAGCTTTGGAGTGTAGAAATGACCCTTTCTCTCTTCTTGTAAGGACAGTATTCCCAACATGTAGGCTCCACCCACATAACCTAATCTAACATTGATAACCTCCTTTGGGAGTTATGACTTCAATATATGAATCTGGGAGCATACAAACATTCAGTGTAATTCCAGTGCTTTGGGGTCAGTAACATGCTTTGAAAAGAGGCAATTGGAAAGGCATTATTTTTCCCATGACAGGTTATACATTTTTTTCACACTTTATCTTCATCTAATAAATGAATCTGTGTATGATTATATTACACACATCTATAACACACAATGATAATATAATTTTCCATGACTGTGATTTCTAAACCTATGTACAATATGGAGATAAAATAAACTTACATAGTCCAAGAAAGAAATGATGTTTGCTTAATTGGTTTGCTATTTCTGGCATGTGTCCATGTATCCATTATGTCCAGCAACTGCAATATTACTTTTTATTGATAAAATAAATGTAATATGTGGCCTTCTCAGTTAGTATTTTATTTAGTTGTTTTTGCATTGCTGGAGACTGAATCCATTGTCTTTTCCATGTGAAGCAAATGCTTTATAACTGCCCTAAACATTAACTTCTTCATTTAGTAAATTTTTAAAGAAAAAGAAATATATAGGGGTAAAATTAATTATAAATCATTGTATTGTTCATTTCTTCAAAAAAAAAGGAAATTTATCCTGTTTGTAATGCATCCTAGATGAATGTTTTATGGATATATTTTACTAGAAATATTTACTTCAAATACTTTAATGGAAATTGCTGCCTGTTATTCTCCTGTAATCCTTGGAAGAATCAAAAGAATGTGATTGCTTGTGTTACCATTTTGTTTTGTTTCTCATTATGATCTTAATAAATGGTTAAAGGCTTCTCAATCCCTGAAAATCACCATCTGACTATTTCTTCCCAGTAACCTTGATATGTAGGGTTTGTAACTAGGAACTCAGCTAAATACAACTTCTTAACAATGAAAATCCATCTGTGCTTATAAACACTATTTCTTGAGCCTCACAAATTGGCCTACCATATGTCTATGTGCCTGACTAATGATATTTGTATAGCAGTATACTCTCCAAAATGTTTGATTTTATTTTACCCAATAAATAAGAACACAATATGAAAATATTTTACAAATTTGCTTCATTAATTAATATTACAGAAAATTGCAGAAGAAAAGTTTAATAGGCTAGAACAAACAAATAAACAATACATTCAAATTCTCACAGAATCTTCTGAGGTACACACATTCATTTACCAGAGGAACTGGTAAGTTTCTTTTCATACCTAAACAACATGTTTACTCCTTTGTTCCGCTACTTATTTTTCTGCTTAATTTGCTAATTTGTTCATTTATTCATGTAATGTCTAGTATGTTATACAAAATATGTTAGAATTTCAGTGTTTCTCTGAAAGGAAACATGGGCCAATTAATTATAAACCATATGGAGTTTTATTAAAATGAATTTAAAATTACCTAACTTACAGGATACAAAATCAATATTCGAAAGTCAGTAATGCTACATGCCAATATCAAATTGTGTGAAATATAAATAAAGGAATAAATCCCATTTACAATAATTACAAATATAAAATTTATAGGAATAAAATAGTTGGAAGATCTGTATAATTAGTATTAAATACTGATGGAAATATAGAAGAGGACATACACCCACAAAGAAAGAAATTCCATATTCATGAACTGTAAGAATCAATATTATTTAAGTGTCCACAATACCTAAAGTAATTTACAGATTCAGTACAATAGCTATCAAAATACCAATGCTATTCTTCACAATTATAAATAAAGCAGTTTGTAATGAACTGAAAGGAAAAAAATGAATAGACAAAGCAATATTGAGCAACAGGAATAAAATAGGAAGCATTATACAAACTGACTTCAAAACATACCACAAAGCTGTTATAAACAAAACAGCCTGGTACTGGCAAAAATATCAGAACCATAGACAATTGAAACAGAAAAGGGGAGCCAAGGAGAAAAGCCCTGAATCTGCACCCAACTGATTTTCAGCAAAGTGGGTAGGAGCACACATTAGAGAAAGGCCAGGCTATTCAATAAATGGTGTTGGGAATTGGGTGTCTGCAAGCAAAAGGATGAAATAGACCAGTATCCTTCATCAGAAAAAAAAATTAACTAAAAAAGAGAGTTGGGGGTCTAGTTCAGTGGTAGAGCATTGCCTAACTTGCACAAATCCCAGGATGTAATCTCCAGAATTGCAGGGGGAAAAAATCTGGAAAGAAGAAGAAATAAAGAAAGAAATCAACTCAAAATGGATTAACAAATTGTTAGACATGAAGCTTCTAGAAGAAAAGATAAAATAAAAACTTTAGGACTTTGAATGGAAGCTTTGACAATGATGTCAAAAGCACAGAAAACAAACACAAAAATAGATGAGTAGGATTGAATTAAACCTACAAGCTTTTGCACAACATAAGAGATAGTCAACAGAGTACAGAAACAACCTACAAACGACAGAAATATTTGCAAACTATACGTCTAACAAAGGGTTAATGTCAGGAATACATAAGGGGGTCTGTGATTGTGGCTCAGTTGTAGAGCACTTGCTTAGCACATGTGAGACACTGGTTTGGATCCTCAGCACCAAATAAAAACAATAAAATGAAGTTATTTTGTTCATCTACTCCAAAAGATATTTTTAAAAACAATACATAGGTTGTGAAAATGTTCAGTAATGAAAAATTAATTACCCATTTCAAAAATAGCTAATAAAGTGAACATTAAGACGCTGGGAGAGGAGTTGGGTAGAATGAATAATGGGATGGGGACAAAGAGCAGAAGACAGTGAATCAACATAATCAATGAATGACACAAGCATGTATGGGAATACCACAGTGAATCACAATAACTTGTACAATTAATATGTGTTAATAATTATTACAAAATGTTTCCTAAGCCTTCAAGTATAAAATTAAGATATAGACAATAAACCTAAGTAGAAATTCCATAAAATAAGGCACATGAATAGCCAACAAGAAAAAGTGTTGGGCTGGGGATGTGGCTCAAGCGGTAGTGCGCTCGCCTGGCATACTTGCGGCCCGGGTTTGATCCTCAGCACCACATACAAACAAAGATGTTGTGCCCACCGATAACTAAAAAATAAATATTAAAAAAATCTCTCTTTACTCTCTGTCTCTCACTCTCTCTCTTTAAAAAAAAAGAAAAAGAAAAAGTGTTCAACATCTGTATTATCAGGGAAATGTAAATCAAAACCACAAGGAGAGGTTAACAGAATGCAGTATGTATGGCTGTTATTGAAAAAAAAACCCTAAAATAACAAGTAGCTTCAAGGATGTGGAGAAAAGGGAATCCCTTATCACTGTTGATGGAAATATGTAATAGTATAGTCATGGAAAAAAGTATAGAATTTTCTCAAAAAATTAGAATTACCATATGTTTTAGCAATACTCAAAGGAAATGATATCAATATGTCAAAGAGAAATCTACATTCCCATATTTATTCAGCAATATTCACAATAGGCAAAAAATGGCAATCAACTATGTGATATATATACACACAGAATACTATTCAGCATTAAAGGAGAACTAGATTCAGTCATTTGCAGCATGAATGTACTGAAGATGATTATGTTATACAAATGGGCCAGAAACAGAAAGACAAGTACTGCATGATTTCACTCATGTGGAACTTAAGAAAGTTGATCCCATAGAAGTGGAGAGTAAATGGTGAGTACCAGGTGCTGGGAAGAATATAGAGGTATGAGGAATAGAAAAAGAATGATCTGTGGGTATAGAGTTAAAATTTTAATAGGAGTAGGAAGTTCTCATTTTCTAATAATTGGTAGAAAGACTAAACCAAAAAAAAAATGTACCATACCTTTCAAAAAGTTCCAAGAAAGAATGCTGTGTGATTTTCCTTTAAAGAAGTGATAAATGCTTGTGGAGACAGATGTGTTTAACCTGGTTATGAAATATACACATGTATCTAAGCATTACATTTTCCTAATTAATAGGTACAACTTTTGTTTTTATGTATATTTAAAAAAAATCTAACAATAAAAATTAAAAATTAAAGAGATTATGTGGAGTTCCATTTATCATCAAATTAAGACTCCCAACTTAGATCTACAGAATGAGAATACAGGGCAGTAGATGACAGCAATAAGTACTTGTGACAAGCTTCTCCAGGGACTCTTATAAATGGACATGTTCTAGAGAACTGCCTAGAATTGGCAATACATATTATCTGACCTAAACGTGATCATATTTCATTGTAGAATCTTTTTCCTTAAAATAATACAAATACTGAGAGGTTTAAATATTTTCAGAAGTTTTACTATTTTCTAAAGTATTATTTTCTACAATTTGGCCACAATAAATTTTCTTCCCAGTTGTCCACTTGTGTCCATGTGTACATATGTATGACTCTTAAATATTTACTAGCATACCACTGATGGCTAAGGAAAAATATTAGAAAGAGGCAAGTGAAGGAGTTCTACTCAAACAGAGCCATATAAAAACAAGGTCTCTAAAGTGGGTGCAAGATACAAAAAAGGAGGTGGGCTCAGAATAGTAATGATGGACCCCATGTCTTCATACTATGCAGATTACCATATGCCTTGCTTTTGCTAATAGTGAAGCCAGGGCCAGGCTATGGGCAAAAAAAATGAAATAATCTCAAGTTTTAACATGATTAATTTGAATGTTGTTTTGGAAATAGTTAGAGATACAAGGGTGAAATCAAATGAAATAACTTAAAAGATAATTACAATAAGTTAAGTAAAATGAAATTGAGAAACTGTGGTCAGATCCTGAGTATATCTCAAAGATCAATTTGCTAATGAAATAATTGTGTGGTTTAACACAAAAACAGGAGAGGGAGAGAGATGATCCAAAGTGTTTGGACTGAGATATAGAACACTGAGATAAACTATTCCTGGGGAGGTTGTTGGAGTTCAAGAGTTTTGAGGTTTTTTTTTTTTTTTTTTTTTTTTTTTGTTGTTGTTGTTTTTTGTTTTGTTTTTTAGTATTTATTTTTTAGTTTTTTGGTGGACACAACATCTTTATTTGTATGTGGTGCTGAGGATCGAACCCAGCGCCACAGTGCATGCCAGGCAAGCTCACTACCGCTTGAGCCACATCCCCAGCCCCAAGAGTTTTGAGGTCTTTATTTTTGTTTTTTGTTCCTCCATCCACCCTATGGTGCTAGGAAGTTCAAGTTGGAATGCATTCTGTGATATGCATCTTAGAGAGTCAAGCAGAAATCTGCAGTTAGCATGCAGTGCATTATAGAATTTCAGACTAGTAATATACATGTGATCACTATTGAAACAGGAGGAAATGCAGAAAAGACACTGAGAAAAAGTGCACACCGATACGGTGGAAACCAAAATATTTCACAGAATAAAACTTCCTGAGTGCCAAATGCTGTTGCTAAGTCAAATGTGATGTGGTCTGATCGGTGTGTAGAAGGAGGTAAAGTCGGATACCCTGTTATGGAAAATGTGGCAGTTTGACCTAAATTTAACAGTGAACATAAGATGAAGAAGCTGTCATATGAGATATTTTAAAGTGAATTTTTAAGGAGGAGATGTCTGATTAGAATTGGTGTTGGAGGAAGGCCAGGGATTTCTAATGGCACTCAGGTATTTGGTTTAAGGACTCAGGTCAGTGGGGAGTCTCTCTACAGAATGAGAAGTCTAAGATGAAGATCTGTGAAGAGAGTGTTAATTCAGGGGGATACTGACCTTCCTGGGCTTAATGGCTATCTTTGAGAAAGACTGATAAGTAGTTGAACACATAACATAGGGTGTAAAGTTCTGGACTGATGAGACAAGATAATAACAATTATAAAGAGAAAGAGTTGAATTCACTCTTGCCTAACATAATAAAGAAAATGCCACTTATTAAAATGAATGGTCCAAATTGTTCTCTATTGAATCTTCATTCCTTGAGTTATATACTAAAAAATTACCAATCAGGTTGGAAAAGTTACCTTTTAAAACGATGAGAGGTAAAAATGTATGAAAATGTAATGGATATTATACAATAAAATTTGTCTATTTGGACTGAATTTAATATTTTTAAAAAATTTAAAAACTTGGCTATTGGTTGAGAAAATCAGCTGAATTACTCCTTTGTGTATAATTCAAGTTTAATCAGAAAGTACAATACTAGGTTGAATACATTACATTTTCCACAAATAAATTTGAAGGACCTTGCACTCCATAAGCTTTCAGACACTAAAAAAAGTAGAAACCACATGTCAAAAGAAGAAAAAAAAATATTTTACACATTAAAAAAAAAAAAAAACAAAAAACTAGTTTGTAAGGGAGAGAAAATAATTTTGAAAGTTATTTCTTATTATTGATTTAAATTATCCATCCATATCATCTTTCTGCCACTCAGTTATTAGTTATCAATATGACAGATCATTTGCCAAGGTATATCCAAAGAGATAGCAGTCAACTTGAACTGATATTTTATACAAAGCCTTCCCTAAGGTATCTTTGTACCCTTGTTGCTTGCACATTCCCTGAAGTCCCTGAAGTAACTTATTGTTTTAGTGAGACCCACTGTTTACTCCTTCTGTTTCCGTGTATGTGCATGATTTTTGATTATCCAGTTGCATGCTTTTGCATTTTGTGAAATGGACCAAGATCCTAAAGTTTGGGAGTGACTTCTGTCTAGTTGTCAATACTAAGACCTGGCTTTACACAAGCCCTGGCAATTAAATGCTCTTCTATTTTGCTTCCTGGTAGGGGAATGACAGAATCAGAAGGCTTAAGGCAGGCTATCAATTAAGTAGACCAATCACTACCTTATGAAATAAGAGGATGCAGACTGCCCAGACATATTTGGGGATTCACTGCACAGAGTTCTAAAAATTGAAAATTGAGTTACTTCAGCAAACAAGATAAACACTAGACAGAATTATAAAAGGAGTTATAAAATTGAAAGGAAATTAGCATACCATATAATGGCTGAGGAAAAAGGGTTAAATGAGGCATTGATTTAGCTATTTAGAGATTTTTTTCCTACTAAATAAACTCCCGAAATCATACCATTTTTGTTGATTTAACACCTTTCACTGCTCATTTTAACGTTGTTCACTCTATGGATTCCGAAGAACCTATAAATGTCTTTCCACAGACTCAAGTACCATTTATCAAAGTTACTGTGTGAGCTCACCAGGAAAGAGATTTGGCAAATTCATGGGTGGTATTTCCCTTTCAGAAATAATTCCAAAGAGATTTAACTAGAGAAAGAGCAGGAAATGTTAAATATCAGTGAACCATAAACCTGAAATGTTTTACTCATACGGATACATCAAAACTGTATCAAATGTGGAATTTTACATTTTTCCAGGTAAATTGGAAGTAGCAGCACAATAGCCATAAATCATCTTTCTTCTGCTTTTTACTTCCAAGTTATATCATTTGAGTTTCAAAATGACTCTCAATCCATCACTTTTTTATGTAACATTAATTTCTTTACTCCTAGCCTCAATTTAAGAAATATATATTTTACTTATTTATCTCTTTTTTTTTCTGGATTCTCTGGAAAAATCACTGGATCATTCGCATCTCAAATTCTGAAATTATTTTCAATGTATAGACTGGGTCAAGACACTTTGCTATATACCAAAAATATCCCCAGGGCTATTTTGATAAGGTTATAAAGTATACGAAGAAACTTAAAAATGTAAAAGGGATTGTAGCTTACTGATAAAATGCTTGCCTAGTATGTGTGAGGGTGGTCCTGGGTTTGGGAACTTGGGAAAAATTTTTAAAAGAATATTCAATTAATTCATAAAAATTGAAGACACGATGAAAATCATACATGCTGTATTTTTCACCTACTGAAAAGATGAATGTAGTAATTATCCAATAACTACATTTCATATATTTAGAAGTAGTATTATATGATATTAATCATCTAAATTGTCATTCTTTTCTTTGCTTGGGGCTCGGGCTACAACCCAGGACCTTACACATGCTCAACAAGCATAGCATTCTAGCCCTCAAAATTATATTATTAATAGACAATCTGAAATTATCTTTCATTCCCCTTTAGTATTTTCAAATGTTTCTTTCTTTTATGTTTGTGATTGTACATTTTGGACATGAACTACCCACTTGAGTCATTGGGATGTTCTCTGTCACTATTTGTATAATAACTTGCATAAATATTAAAAATTGGCCTCATGATATTATTGAAGGCTTCTGAGTCCGCAGTTAAATCTTGCTTTCACTATATACCTGCCTAAATTTTTCTCACCTTTAAACAGAAACATCAATACTACATGTCAACCTGGCTAATGTGGAGTCACATATAATTCACAGTAACACTTAGAAGAGTGTATGTTAAACAGTAAGCTCCAGTAAAGTTATCATATACTTAAAAAACAAGAAAAAAAATTCTGTTTCTCAATTTTGTTCAGAAGTGGGTATATTGTTTATAAAGCAAATGTGTCAGAAGCTTCACAATTCTTGATACATTTCCCTGCATCCCCAGACCCACCATTGGAGCTAGTTATTTTGCCATGAGATTGGCAGTACCTCCATTTATAGCTCTAGAAGTGTACAGATTTTTTTATAACAACTGTAATTAAACATCTATTCCAAAACCTACTTTCCACATTTTGACTACACATAACTTTTCCAATGCAAATGTAAATTTGTTTTTCATTCATTCTTTCTGAGTTTTTTCTTGATAAATCAGCAATAAGAATGGGTGCTTCCTAACCCAAGACTGTCTCTTTCCTCTTATTTTTTTTCCTATTATACCAACTATATTATCAAGTTTTTATTAAATATTATCATGAGTTTTGGTTCTTTATCTTTATCTATGTGTATAAATCCATAATTTAAATACCTTTCATGTATCAAGCATAAATGTAAATGCAATTTTTCCCAGCTGTTTAATCTAATCATCTTTTGATTTGTATTATTTCTCATGAACACTTCAAAAAATACAAACACTTGTAGACCACTTAGGAACCTACTGTTTTCCTGTCTCCTTTAATTTGGACATGGTGGAGAGGGTAAGGAAGATGACCTTATTATTTCTGCCACCCTCCCTGTGCTCTATGGACACACACTTTGTCAGCGAAGCATCACTCCCATGCCTTTTGCGTATACTCCAATGGCTGCTGCTTCTGCATCACAGCTGGCTATAAAGATTACTTTCAGACACTTGAAGACCAAGAAGTGGAGAACACTGTGGTGTTCTAAGCAGGGGCCAATTCATTTAATTCATTCAGACTGCATTAATTGGCCTCCAGTGTGGTTACCTAGTTTCTTCTTGAATACAAAGAAAATAAGAAAATCCCTTTAGATCTCATTCTCTGTGATGCCTCTAGCCACTATAGTAGATTTATTACATGTTGTTTTCAATTTCTACTTTTTATTTCTGCTGGCAAACAGAATTCAATAATGAAGCTAAAATATCAGCCTAATCTCTATATGCCAACAGATATTAAACACAGCCTATTTCTTTCAATTGCATTTTGCACGCTAAAAGGACAAAATTCTAGCAAATTAGAAATCACCAAAATAATTCAGTCACTTCATTAATGAAGTCATTAAATCAGTGGATGTTGATTGCATTATCAAGTGTGAAACACCCAGAATACAAATAAGAATAGAAAGCATTTCTAAATGGTTGTGATTAGGTAGCATTATATATTTTTAAGGCTATATAACCAAATTAGTTCAAACCAGATTATTTAAAACCTTTGGTTTTTATTTGTTTAGGCATTGAGTCTTGCTGGAGAAGTGAAGAGATAGAACAATCTCTATATTAATTTTCTCACTACCCAAACTTATACTCCCTTATATAATTATTTCCGAAGACCCTGGGCAGAATTGCACTTGCTTTTGTCACAATTTACTTCTATTTTGGAAACACTGGAAATATTGGCCATAAAATATCTGAACAGTATCATTTGTCCATGATCAAGTTTAAGACAAAAAAAAATTTTCCCTGAAGTAAGAATGTAGTGGCATACACACATTAAAATTTTTACCTTCTGTTTTTCTCTCATCTAATTACACTGTTATTGTTTATTTCTATTTTTATCTCATGCAATTACCTTAAGCTATTTCTCCAGAATTATTTATAATATGTGAAAGAAAATGCTTGCACATAAATACATTTTAATACATAACATGTAAAATGTTGTTATTTAATGGGACAAGATAGTATTTTAATTTCATTCTGCTTCTACACAAAAATTTAAGCAGTATCAAAATTTATGTATCAATTAAAAATATGGATTTTGCAAATAGATTGATGGGATCCAAATTATATTATCTTTGATTAACTCTGTGGTCTTAAGATGTTTGCTTCCCTCTTACAAAATTTTAGTATGTGCAAAACACTCTTAAAATTGCTTAGTAAGGGAGAAATAAAAGTTATAAACAAAAGATAGAATTGTTGCTTTTGTTCTTATTACATTATCGTCTAGATAGTTATAGGAAAACAGTAAAGTAATATTTTCTCAAAAATTTTCTTGGATGAACATTGCTCTCATAATTTTGTACTACTTAAAAGTTTACCAAATTTTGTAAGATAAACAAGTTTTAACCAAAAATTAGCCTTGTGAGGTGACAGGACTGTATGTTTATACATTGAATAGCTAATATATGCTTAGTGATCTACTGACTTTTGATGCCAGATTGCTTTTCCAGAGTCAATAAGTAAATGTAGCACATTCTTTATATTGATCAATAGCTCCACCCAATCAATTGCCTAATACATTGTATTTTATTACTGGCAATCTTTCTGACACATATATCTGTACTGGCATTTGATCATTAGATAATGCTCCTGAAGTCACATAAATCAACATTTATATATGCAAATACATATGGGAACTCTAAAAATTGTCTTCCCATGGTTTAATTCTCATGCCAAAGATGTTGCTATTATTCAATTTTTATCAGAACCTCTCCTGGATACCATAAATGAGTGATTGTTTCTTTATAACCCCCTTTGTGACAAAGTCCTTTAACTTTGGAAGTTACATTGGATGGTTGGGAATATACGTGGTTATTTAACATTAACAGTAATTTAAAAAAAATGAAGTAAGTGATTGCCCTGTATTTGAACCAAAGCAATAACACAATAAATACTTAGAAATTAGGCCATATTTATTCATCTATTAGCTATCAATTAACTTATCTTTCTATCCTTTTATTTATTTGACTTGAATGCCTTTCATTGCAAACTGTCTCTTCATATAATTGTGACAGGATAGGCCAAAGATATATTTAGAAAGCTTTACCTGGTTGTGCAGAATGTAATTCAGCTAAGTAATGGCCTTGAAGCGTAACAATCATTCTTGTGTTTTAGCAGAGGAAACACTAGATATTATCAATAATTTTTAGTCAAAAATGTGCATTTACTATACATTGTGGCAGCCACAGAACATTTCCTGAAAGTAAAGAAGGATTTTTGGCTTAATAAAGTGCCAACAGATTCTGAAATATTATCCACTAAACCACCATTTGCTCTAACAGACTTGGCTCAATCAATGATTTTCAATTACTAAAATTAAAACGGAACTCCCTCATTTGTGTATAGTCAGATTCACTTAAGGCAATAGACACTACACTGTTAGGATCTGTAAATAAGTCAAGATGGCACCTGGCATTTTGCCAGAGGGAGTGGTTTGTGAAGTAATGCCAGAGAGCCATTAAGTGTGGAGATTCCTTATTGGTTGACTGCTGTATCTAGTTTATGTTAATAAGCTGTGTGGGATGTATATATACCCCTCCTGTCCTACAATAAAGGGCTCCCACTCCTGCGGTATCAATGTACACAAGTTGTTCGTCACCCCCCGGTTATTTTGCTGCTGCCAGACTGTGGCAGATGGTGGCCCATACAGGGAGGCCTGGGACACTCGGGGGTAAGTGACAAAAAAAAGCTGCCCGTCCCTAGATAGGACAGGAGGAAAAATGGCCATTTTGAAAAAATGGAGAATATTGATAAAGTATGTTTGTGTCTTGTTTTGTCTTGAAATGTTGTATTGTCTTTGTGACAAAATATGGAAGGGGTGTTCAGTAAATTGTTGAAAAAAGGAGGCACCCCAGTGGAACCAAGAATAGTTCAGGCATGTGTTGATGGAAGCCCGGGAACTCTAGTCAGAAAGAAAAAGAAAGTTCAGAAGAAGAAGGATTATCAGGAAAAAAGTTGCAGCAAAAGGCTATTGCTGAATACTTTTCATTACTGGAGGGTGCGTGAATCAGCACGGCAGCTGCCAAGTGCGCAATCTGGTCATGGCTCAGCAAGGACTTTCCAAGCAGCGGCAGCGGGTTCTTCCCCGCCCCCACCCAGGGAGAGGGATGCCACTGCGAGAGCTCAAATCCAGACCTGCCCCAGAGGCACAGTCTCACAGGCTCTTGCTCCCTATGCCCAGTGGCAGTTTGAGTCCGGAATATTCCCCGGACTCTCCCTGGGGCCATCTGGGGCTGCCCAGGATGCTGCAGGTGGAAGAGGGCCTGCATCCCTGAAGTTTGATCATTTCCAAGACCAGTAACTACAATGGTTCTCTAAACACCTGGAAGCTAATGAGTAATGAGCACTATTAAGGCTTATTTCAAATGTAAAAAACCTTGAGATAATGTACTAAATTGTTCAGAAGGTTGCTGTCTTAGTGCCTGCTGGAATACTACAGGATTTTCTTTAGCCATCCAGAGTTTCTGCCTTCTTCCCAGTGCCAATGAAGACGAAGGTGGAAGAATTTCCAGTGTTGCTGAGAATCAGAGGAGACTTCGGATCAAGCTAGCTGCCTGCAGAACTTACCTGAACTGTGATTTAAGCTAGCTGCCTGCAGAACTTACCTGGACTGTGATTTAAGCTAGCTGCCTGCAGAACTTACCTGGACTGTGATTTACCTGGACTGTGAGTTAATCTATTGAGACACTGCTTTACCTGGACTGAGACAACAAACTGTAATCTACAACAAATTGTAACTCGGTATATCTGCTAATGGTGTCATTGCTGGTATAATTTTTCCAAGGGCTTCTTGCATGGAGCCATCAATCGGCTTGGTATTGTGGCATTTTGTATCCTCCCCTTCTGCTTGTAGCAGATTGTTTATGGTGTTTGTGTAAAAACCACTATGGTCATTATTTAAATTAAACAAAGGGGGAAATGTTAGGATCTGTAAACAAGTCAAGATGGCACCTGGCATTTTGCCAGAGGGAGTGGTTTGTGAAATAATGCCAGCGAGCCATTAAGTGTGACGATTCCTTATTGGTTGACTGCTGTATCTAGTTTATGTTAATTAAGATAAGCTGTGTGGAATGTATATATACCCCTCCTGTCCTACAATAAAGGGCTCCCACTCCTGCTGTATCAATGTACACAAGTTGTTCGTCACCCTCTGGTTATTTTCCTGCAGCCGGACTGCGGCACTACACCAGGCTATACTACAGAAGAAAGGAATATAAACTCTATATTTGTAGTACACCAAATTTTGGAGTTTAATTAACAAGTGTCAATCACTTTCATTAATGTTTTTGAAAAGTTTAAAAAACTATATTTTCCATTATTGGATGATGTTTTTAAGTACAGGTACATTTTGGTCTGGTGAAATCTAGTGAATTAGAATATGCTGTGCATTTTTACTTTGAAAAACATATTTTTAAAGAAAGAGAGAGAGAGAGAGAATATCTTTTTTGTAGATGGATACAACACAATGCCTTTATTTTTATGTGGTGCTGAGAATCAAACCTGGGTCCTGCCTGTGCTAGGCGAGCGCTCTACTGCTGAGCCACAATCCCAGGCCTGGAAAATGTTTTTATGAATTTTTTTTTAAGAGACAGAGAATTTTTTAATATTTATTTTTTAGTTTTCAGTGGACACAACATCTTTATTTTATTTTTATGTGGTGCTGAGGATCGAACCCAGCGCCCGGCGCATGCCAGGCGAGCATGCTACCGCTTGAGCCACATCCCCAGCCCCTTTATGAATGTTTTTTAACTATTAATAGATGCTAACTTTTCCAACTGAAAATGCATGATATTTTATTCAAATAATTTTGTCCTTAAATTGTTATACTTTATTTTTTTATGTTCTATAAATTTTTAGTTCATATGATTTACTGAATATCTAAAGAAACTTAAGATTTAAATTTTAATTATTTAATTTAGAATATTTGACTCTCGAATTTCATGTAGAATATTTGCACTGATCTTCAACATGTATTATCAATAATAATGAATTCAAAATTATTTTAATTCATAAAGACAAAAATATTTTCATAAAATTGGGGAACCATCACAGTCAGTAAAAAGTTAATAACTCTGTACTTTCTGTATTTCCTCTTCAGTCTGAATTGTCTCAGATTCTGTTCATAGTTACGAGTCAATAACAAGTGTTATTCATACAAAAAGGACAGGGCAAACACAGCCAGAAATGTGATGATGTGTATTCTTATTTATATCACTAATCCTATTGGCATTTTTGCAAGATTGAGCTTTCTTTTATACCAAATTTACATAAGAATGGAGTTATGTTTTATAAGAAAGGTGATTTTTCTCTTTCAGCCAGAAATCACAAAATAAACACTGTTTCCTCTCAAGCAAAACTGAGTGAAAAGACGGAATCCAAACCATCTGTGCCTTTTAGCTAATGAATTTCTGCTCCTCTGGGGAAAATTAAAGTAGAGCTTTGTAAATCTATAAATGGCAGATATATATTTGGGGGGTATTGTTTGGTTGGTTTGTTGGTTTCATTTGATTTTAATATTTTTAAATGCTTTTTAATTAATTGACATACATTTTTATATATTTAATGTGTACAATGCAACCTGTTTTCTACAAAATATGACTACATTGTGAATAACTAAAGAAGCTAACTAACAAAAGCATTATATTACCAGGCAGATTATTCCTGTTTTAAACTAGAGATACTAATATCATTTCTGCTGTATCCAGTGCCACATTCTTTATTCAATACCATACCATGTTTTGTTCTTCTCTTGTGACATACTCTTTATTCCCATTTATTCAAAAACCCTACCACTGACAATGATTATCCTTGATCAAATTCTGTCAGACTCTCCTGAACTCTCTCTTTCCGACATGGTGTTTTCATGCTGATCTCTGCATTGTGCAGTTTTACCAAGAATCCTGCAAATCAATTAAATCAATATTCCGTCAATCTCAATATCTGATATCCCTTAATGTCTCAGGTTCTCCATTTCTTATCATTTCTAAGGGGTGGTCTCTTCACCCTGCTATGCGTTAATCAAATGTCCCCCATTAATTCTGATCTTTCATCTTAGTAATTTTCCATTCAGTGGCCTCCTGATCTTCCACCACATCCAACTATTGGCTATAAATCCTCCTTTTCCTTCTTGCATTCATAGTTGAATCATTTTCTCTTTTCAGCTGAAATACCCATTGCAAGGCTTCCTATACCTATCAAGATGGCCCTGAACAAACTCTTGTCTTGCTGTGTGTTATGAATAAGACCATTAACATTCAACCTAATGTTAATTTTGTTATATTTTTATTGCTTATTATCTGTATTCACTTCACCACCTCTTACAGCAAGAATGTAATCCAGGGTGGCCATGTGTGTAGGTTTATTTTGTTTTTTAAAAAAGCCCAGATAGCTTCCATGATAGCTTGCCATACAGGAAGTTGTCAGTAAACAGTTGTTAAATGCAGTAGAACTGAGTAAAGCACATGATGATCATTAACAATGCATTTAACACGATAACCAGAAGCACCATAGGCTCTCTCAATGTTCCTAGACTTTGACACTCAGTTTGTGGTACTTGAACTCTCAGCAGCGCTTTTACCTGGAATCTTGTTGGAAATGCAGTCTTTAGGCCTCTCTGGATACCAAACAATTCAGAACCTCAATTTTCCTAAGTGCCCACTATCTTAACTGCATTCTTACAGAAATGAGTCTCTTGTTGCACAACACATGAGCCATTTGTTCTTTTGTTTCCCTTTTCCATATTTTGTACGGGAAATTGTTCCCCATACTTTCATAGAGATTACATTCATGATGGCAGTTGATATAGATCAAATGCTTCTTTAGTGTGTTTAAGCCTTTACTAAATATTTTGCATTAAATATGTTATTTAAAATAGTTCTTTTTTTGTGTGGGGTAATATTGGCAAAATGGAAATGAAGAAGATCACAGCACTTTCCTCCCTATAAAAAACAACAGCTGGACCACCAATGAATTAAAAAAAAATCTGAGCTATCTCAGGGATCCAGATCAGAAGCAGCAACAATACAGTGAAGGAAAAAAAAAAAAAGCAAGAAAAGAAAGAAACAAACAAACAAATAAAAAATAAAGCTCAACACAGAAAATGTTTCCCTGTGAATTCCTATTGCTAAAAAAATAACAGCAGGTTGAATGACCAGTTTCCCTAGACATTTGGGAAATGAGAAAAGAGTGTGCTTTAATGTCACCCTACTAAGATCACTGGAGAGGGTGACATAGTAGAGAGGCGTGAAGATTGCCAGGAGTGCAGAAGAAAAAAATTAGTGTAGAAATAAGTAAAACACAGAACAAAAGAGAGAAAACTCAAATAAATAATATCAGAAATAGAAGAGAAGGCACCACACTGCATGTGACAGAAATTAAAGTGTTTATAAGGGACTGTGATGAACAATTATATGCCAATGAACTGAATAACTAAGAAAAAATGGACAAATTCCTAGAAATATACTACATACCAATACTGAATCAAGAAGAAACAGAAAACCAGGACAGACCAATAACATAAAAGGGGACCAAGTAGTAATAAAAATATTCCCCAAAAGCCTGGGACCAGAAATCTTCACGACTGAATTCTACTGAGTTTTCAAAGAAGAATTCACATCATTCCTTCTTAAAGTCTCCCCCAAATAGAGGGAATACTTCAAATACATTCTGAAACCTGCATCACACTAATGCCCAAAACAGACAGAAATACTATGAAAATTAAACATGACAATTCAAAATTCCAGATTCAGAAGTCATCAATAAAATATTAGAAAAACAAATTCAGCAGCACATTGAAGTGGCCATACAACATGACCAAGTGGAATTTATTATTAGATTTCAAGTATATTCAACATGCAAATCAGCTACTGTAATATGAAACATTGACTAAATTTTTAAAATCACACAATTAAGGTAAAACATGAAAAGAAAGCTTTTGAACAATTTCAACAAATAAAAATTTTCTCAATTAGAATTATAAAAGGGACTTACCTCTACACAATTAAAATCACATGTGAACACTCCAAAGCTAACATCATAACTATTGGAGAAAAACTGAGCTTTTTTTCTAAAATACACTAACCGTAACAACAAAGAATGAGTAAAAAGGTCTCCATTTGAAGACGACTTAGTCATATATGAACATATTGACTCAACAACAGCATCAAAATTATTAAAATTAATAAACCATTTTTTTATAATGACTGAATACAAAATCAACATAACTAAATAAATTTTAGCTGCTAAATAAATAAAACACAAACTACCTAACTTTAAATAAAGAAAACAATGCCACTCACAACAGCCATATAATAACAACAATAATAATAATGAAGAGTAATAAACTTCACCAAAGAGTTGAAAACTTGCATATTAAAATGTAAAATATTGATGTTGATAACTAAAGATGACACAGATAATTGGAAAGATATTCTGTATGAATAAGAAAAAACAGTATTGCTAAAATGTTCATACTACCCAAATTAAAAGCCATGTACAGATTTAATGCAAATCTTTCCAAAATTCCAATAGCATTAGTTACAGAAAAAAATTAAAAAATGTAAAAGTTATAAAGAACTGCAAGAAAACTCAAAAGGCCAAAGGAATCTTCAGGAAGATTAATTTCACAACTACAGAAATTAAAACAGCATAATAGTGGCATCAAAATGAACATAACCCACTTGAATCAAAGTGTGGAATATGATATGTCAAGAAATTTGTAATGTTTTGAACAACCCACAATAAAAAATTAAAAAAAAAATGAACATAGGCCCATGGAATGGAATATAGAACTCAGAAATAAGTCTACTCATCTATGTTCAACTAATTTTCAATAATGTTAGCCTCTTAGGGCAGCATTCTCTTCATTGGGAAAATACAAAAATATAAATGTAAAATACATTTTTGGGGATTTGATGAAATTAAGTTTTCAAGCTTTTGTATGATGTTACAAGATTTGACTGTGATTAAGTGTAAGCACTTAATAAATCATAACTATTAAGAATATTCTTATCATTTCAACTTGAATATAGTATGATTTTATATAGTAAAAGATACCGGCCTTTCAGTTTGTAGTCAAAATTAACTATTAATTTCATTACATAAATTTCTACTCAAATTTTTATATATTTTTATAGTATTCATATATAAGTAAAACTAATTAAAATAAGGTATTCTTTAGAATTATTATTAAATGGTAATTTTTATTAGTGGCATATATTAAATTTTTCACTTCTTTTGCTATTTGTGTGACACACCTAGTACAAGAAATTTGCAAGAGGTTAAGAGAACAGAGTTGGAAGACATGACTAGCTCCACATAATAGTTGAGAAAGTTAGGAAAGTTGTTGGAGAAGTATTATTGAGACTAATATTAAAGAAAACTAGACCCTCCCCAGGTAAAGAAAGGAGAGGAGTTCATCAGGAAGTAGAGCTGCTGATGTAATCAGAATTGTGCAGGCTTCATATTTTTTTAAATAAATACCAGACCAAAAAAATGTTGTGAAGGAGTTAAGAGACATGATCTTCAAAAAATAAGAGGTCACAAAATATAACTTGAAAAAGTTGATTTGGGTCTATAGTTGTTGGGGAAGAAGTCAAGATCATCAGAGTAAACAGGCAATTCACAGAATGGTGGGGGGAAGCTCTTGCAAACTGTCCATCAGATGGGGTAAATTTCAAGAACATATAGAACAGTGAAGCTCCACATCATGTACAACCACAAGAATGGGATCCTAAATTATACTGCAGGCATGTATAATATGTCAAAATGCACTCAACTGCCATGTAAATAAAAAAAACAGAACACATAAGGAGCTTAAGATACCGAATAATAAAAACCTATGAAGAACTAGACTTAAAAATGGAAAAGGACCTAAATAGACATTTCTCATTAAAAAAAAAACACAGAGACACAGAGACCGTCAAAATGCAAAACATGTATGAAAATATACGGAATAGCACTAATCATCTGGGAAATAAAAATAAAAACCACAATGAGATATAACCTCACCACACTCCAGAAAGAATGGACATTATCATAAACATCAAAAATAACAAGTACCAGCAAGAAGGTAGAGAAAAGGAACCCTTGCCTACAGTTGATGGGAATGTATCTTAGTGGAAGTATTATAAAAAAAATCACAGAACTCCATCAAATATTTGCAAATAAACTACCATTTGATTCTACAAACACATCACTGGGTACAGAGCCAAAGGAAATGAAGTCAGTATACCAAAGAGGCATCTGCACTTCATGTTTACTGCAGCTGTATTCACAATAGACAAGAAATGGAAAGAGCCTGAGTGTTCACAAACTGATGAGTGAATAAATAAACATGATACTTGTATATACTGGAATACTATTCAACCATAAAAAATAAAAATGTCATTTGTGACAACATGGATCAACCTGTGATAATATTAAGTGAAATATACTAGGCACAGAAAGACAAGTACCACATGATCTTTCTCATAAGTTGAATCTAAAAATGTTATATAGGTTGAAAGTGGCATGGTGATCAGAGGCTGGAAATGAGACATGAGAAATATTAGTCAATGAGTACTAAGTTTCAGATAAGAGCAAGATATCCTCATGTGCAAATTGCACAATAGGTGAATACAGATAATGATAATGTACTATATATTTCAACAAGCTAAAATAAAGGATTTGGAATATTTTCCCTATAAGAACTTGGTAAACATTTAAGGAACCAGATATGTTTAACCAAATTTGAATATTGTACTATGTAGAATTTATATCAAAACCTTACTTGGTACCCCATCATTATGTACAATTTATACATTTTAATTTATCAATTAAAAATAAACTTCCAATTTAAAAAACAAAAATGAATTGAGTGAAGAAAAATTGGAAATATTAGATTCTTAGTTCTCTTAGGACTGGATTGGAATAATTGCATTAGATTGCAGAATTCTGAAGAAGTCAGGAAGAAAAAACATTTAAGAGGGGTATTATAAATAGCAAATGGGGGAAATTATGGCTATTAATGTTAAGACCGGAAATAAGTGTTTTCTTTAAATTTGCATAAAATGGTGCATTCATTTACAAGGAGAGTTTCTGCATATTGAACTGGCTTTCATATTAGAGGATGAAAACATTTGGGAGTTTACCTGGTTTATTACTGCATGTGTTTTCTGGGCTACATTTTTCTTGTGCCTCTGAATAAAGCCTCAGGCACATCCTAGAAGTTTGTTCAGACAAACATATAATATATATTAAAAATAATGGCTCGGTTAGTCACTAAAATTTCCAAACCAGTATAGTCATCACATAGCACCAATCCAACACAAAATTACAGACTCAAGGGTGAGTCTGAACTCAAGGTCAAGGAGCCCAAGTGGGACACAAACTAGTTGGTTTCTTCTTGTTGTGCTATTTTATCTCCTATCTTTAGATTAGTAGCTATTTTAGATCCTTCTGGAAGGTTTACTAAAAACTTTAAAACACATAGCAGTGTTATCTGTGATATTGTGTTAGTGCCATGGTTGGTGCACAATTTCTGAACACTTCTCAGGTACCATTTTTGTAAAATCTGATATTTCCCCTAGGATTTTTAAAGGAAGGTACCTTGATGTAGACAATGGCATCTCTCTGGCACCTCATTTGGGATGTCTCCCTAATCCTTCAGATCAAGGATCCCCAACACTTTTCTTACTGGGGGTGATTTTAACCTTCTAGGCTATCTTCTTGATAAAATCCCCAAAGTTGTCTCATTTTGCTGTTGGCAGTGCACTTGTATCTTGCAGGAAGTTGAGCTCTGGTTTCTTCTCTCCGCCACCTGTGTCTGTGCCCTCCTGCCAGCTCTCCTGAAGCTCTAGTGAGCATATGATAAAAATCTGGCAATGATGAACTTGGACCCTGCATCACACGGCTTAAGTTAAAAGGGAACATTTTTACGGCTTTGCCTGAGAAGGGACTGGAAGTGGCTGATGGGCAGTAGTTACCAGTTCACACAAATCAACCTCTGCTGAACACATTTAAAGCCTTGAGCTCTCTTAGGTGTGTAACTGGTCGGTATTATTCAGAAAACTTTTGTCAGCAGTGTCCAGACATCTCACACTTCTCATTAGAGGAAGATGAAACAAGAAGCTACAGTTTATTAAAAAAAATGTTTTTAGTTGTAGATGGACATAATAACTTTATTTAATTTATTTATTTTATGTGGTGCTGAGGATCAAACTCAGTGCCTCACATGTGCTAGGCAAGTGCTCTACCACTGAACCACAACCCCAGTTCAGAAACTCTGCTTTGATCTTTAGCCTTTCTTTAGAAGCCTCTTCATTGAAAATAGAACGGGGCTCACATAATGCTGTTCCAGGGTATTAAATGATACAGTGTGTGCAGCCTGATTCTTATTTATCTGAAGGAGTTTCAAGAAAAGCGGAAGAAGTTACAAAACTTCTATAATACACTACCTATTGTTTGGTAGTATGTACCTGAAAAATACCCTACCTATAAGATGTGTATATAAAATAATTTTGCATATGTAAATTATGTGAGAGTATATAAAATATATGTGTGTTTAAATGTATATCTATGTGAATATAGATTTCAACATATTTATACAATGCCCATAGACATGTATATATGTGTATTTAAAGGTAAAATGGGTTGTGCATAGTTTGGAAGTATATCTACATGAATCTGTGTACCCTGAGTTCATGAAGATAATAATATAGAGGAATATTATCCACTTAGGCAGAATTTCATTTAGAATAATCTTTCAATATCAACAACTGAATTTCAAAATATATGCATTTGTATGTAATGGATATTGAAGTTAAATTCATATTTAACTCATTTAAAATATAATATTTAAATTATATGCCTATATAATTTAATATATAAATTTAAGTGTCTATAATGTAAATATAAATATACATTTTATAGTATAAAGGTATATGAAATAAATAAAATATAAATCTTTATAATATAATATAAATATATATTTAGGGACAGCATTTTTCTTTATCTTAAAATAATTTTCACTAACAACTGTGGAATAAAACATTAATTTATCCATTAATAAATGTGCTAATATTTGAATTACACTTTTATATTTGTTAGTTTCTCATTCTCACATATTTAGTAAACTATCTCCATATATCACCCATACAAAAGCATTGGCACTTAGATACATCACACTAATTAAATGCCACATTAAATATCTCTACTCAAATTTTCCTCCTGCATATTTGATATAAACCTTTCAAAGCACAGGAAGAAGTGACAACAAAGCCCTCTGCTGCACTCTGTGATTGAGAGAATCAGTTATTCTGGTGTCTCTGGAAGCAGAATCAATTCACGTGCTCTGTCATCCTTAGAAAGTCCTCTCTAACATTCTGTCAGCAATAAATTTTACAGGATTTCCCCAGTCAATTGCTCCTTCTATTTGGGATTAAGATAAAAGTAAATTGATTTTTCTCATACATAGTGGGAGCACAAAAGAAGAGATATTTCTACTCTACTCACTTTTTTTTTCCCTGACAGATTTCTCCTGCCTTACTAACATAAGGTACTTAGTTATTGAAATTCTGGCTGTGACATACACTCAGGCATAACCAACATGAATGTAATTTCCCTTAGATTTACCTTCCATGAAAGTAAGGAGGAAATTTGTTTCTGAGTTAGTTATTTCTGAGCATATTTTTTAAAAAAAATGTGTCAGCTTGTAATACTTTACTTGCGATGACTTCCTGGATATCATGCTAGATTTAATTTCACTCTATCTTCCAAAACTAGTGATAGTCATAATTTGTGTTTTCTCTTTCCATACAAATTCAGAATTAAAATGTAAAATCTCATATTAAACTTTCCCTTAAAATATAGTAGATGGAGAAGCTATTTTGAAATTCAAATCAAGACCATCTATAAACAATCAGGCATGACTATGCCTGGCATCGAAACAAATTTTATTGAGCCTAACTTTAATGAAGGTGTTAATACAGAGATACATTCTCTTTTTCCTTTGGAGCAGCATAGATACATAGATGAGTTTGAGATAATTATTTCAAGTGAATTAGAATTGGCTAAAGATATAATGTCAGGTGGCAGTGACTAAAGATGACTACACAAGAGAAAGAAGCAAATGAATGAAAGTATATAGTAATAAAATGTTTTAAAAACCCACCAACTTTCTATTGACAAACATCCATACATAAATATGCAAACAAGCATGCTGATCACAATTTTGATCTTTATGCAGAGGGTAATGATGGGATTTGACTTCTACAAGTTACTATAGTGTGCATAGTTCTAGGTTAGGTTCTAACCATGTGCCCATTTATATGCACACGCACAAACACAACAAACACAATAGACAACCATGTGCCCATTTGTATGCACACACACAAACACAGTGGGCACATGGTTGTCTATTGGTGGGTGGTAGCCATTGTTCATCCAATTCCCTCCTGGCAAGTTATGCTAATATTTAAATGCAATCCACAGGGTATAAAGTGAGACTAACATCTGAGACTAATGCATTAATTGTATTAAATGTATTAAATGTATTAGTCTCAGATGTTAAAGGATATGTCACTTTGTAAAAAAGTTAAACAACAAAAGTCAATTAGGGCGAGTCAATTATTTCCATTTTTTTCATTACTTGGTTAATGTATGCTCACTATGTGACCAAAAGACCTGATAAAAACAAATTTAGAGGAGAAAATGTTTATTTGAGGCTCACAGTTGCAGAGGTATCAATACATAGATGGTAAATTCCACAGTTCATGAGGGAAGAGTGTGGTAGAGGAGAGTGGCTCAGGACATGGAACCAGGAAGAAGAGAATGAGAGAGAGAGAGAGCGAGGGTGAGAGAGATTGATTCTTGCTCACCTTCATGAAATGACTAAAGTCCAGGACACGCCCCCAGCTACTCATCTCCCCCAGCCATATCTGACCTGCCTACAGTTGATACCCAATGAATCCATGTCAGTGGATTAACACTGATTAGGTTCAGGCTTTCATCATCTAATCAGTTCACTCCTGAAGGTTCTTGCATTGTCTCACACTTGAGCTTTTTGGGAATACCACGTATGTAAAGCATAACAGTTTATAACAGCTAGTCAAAATCTAATTAATTAACCCTGTAATTAATTGTACCACTAGTTGCACTTTCCTACCTGACATACGCAATATCTGTGTGCATATTTATGACTTTCTAACTTGGGAGGGAATATAATTAAACAAGGAGAAATGAAAATTTTATAAATAATCTCATGATAGCCTAATATTTAAATTAAATCAAAGTATATTAGGTAAAGAGGAAAAAATGATGTCAGCTTTTCATTAATATTCACTTTCCAAATAAAACTTCAAAAGTGAATGCTATACTCAAAATGAAGTATGATCAATTATCAATTTATTTAAAAGTATATATGCATGTGCTCTTAGAGAAATCATTATTTTAAAATATTATTTAAATAATGTTTAAAATTCACAGTGTAGTTTACTAATTAACTTTCTATTAATGTATTTAGATATTTGCTCTTACTGATTTGTAGTCCACAATCTGTGCACCAATGTAGTTTTGATTTCTTTTAAATGTTGTGAAGTTGAAAATATGTGGTATAAAAGGTATATTTTTAATTTTTGTGATACAGTTTTAAGTGCATTTTTTCCAGTTGATATTTCCAAAATATCACTCACAGAATTCAATCTACTTCTCTTAAGGAAAAGTCAGCTCAGAAAGAAACTGAATATTGTTCACTGTGTTTGTCATTCTGAGACTAGGTGGGGAGTGGCCACTTCCCATGCAGTTGTTCACCTTTGCATTCCCAGCATAAACCTTGTAGTATCCCCTTAAGGAATTGTGTGCCAGCTAGCTGAGATTTACAGAAGGTACACCGCCTACCACAAGCAATTCTTATCATTGGTATAAGAGTCTCACCCAGGGAAAAATGACACTGGAGGAAAAAATGCTTTGTATTTACCATTTATTCCATTTGACATTTAGAAAAACCCTTTCATTCCAAATTAATGATAGTTTAAAAATATTTCTAAATTCAAATATAATTTTTCTCTTACATCAAAGTTTTTTTCTTTGACTTTGATATCTATACTTGCACTTATTTATATAGGTATAATCCTCTTTGTATATGTCATACTCTCTAAAATGATATGTTCTTCCCATTATTTAATGATATTATATTAATGTTATATGTAGGCTTATGAAAGTTTTGGCGTTCTGCCTTATGAATTGTTGGTTAAGAAGTTGACTAGTTGAAACATTGGCTTTTGAAAGAAAAAAGATCGAAATCTATATCTGGCTTCTTAATATATATGTCTCTCAGAAAATTTAAAAATACGATTTAGTTTCCCAAAGTAAAAAAGGAATAACAGTATTTCCTTTCTAAGAGTTTAGTAATGTTTGCTTTATTATATACCTTTGTTTTATTTATTTATTTTCATGTATGCTGAGGATAAGATCCAGTGCCTCACACATGCTAGGGAAACGCTCTACCACTGAGCTACAACTCTAGTCCAATGTTCATTTTTATGATATGCAAAGTTTCTTGAAAAATATTTAAAATATCTGAGGCATTCATGGTGGTAGCTGATAGACTTTCAAATTTTCAATTGGTTTTTATAAAAAGGACCACGTATGAGTACATTTTTTTTTCACGAAACATTTGCTTTATAACTAGGAGCTTCGAAAAATAATTCTAAAGCATTTTAACATACTTTTATACAAAATCAAGTTTGTTTTTCAATCCAAATAAAATTCTTCTTCTAAAATGTATAGTAAAATAACAAGAGCAATGTTAACACAATTAAGAAAGGAAAATATTTGAGGGGGAAATTAGGAGTACCTTAAATTATTGTAAAGTAAAATAATTCTTTTTGTGGCATAATTTTTGATTAATAATTCTTTGAAGTAATTAACACATAGTTAAATTAGTATGTGTAGATGATATTTTACATAAATAGTAAATGGGGAAATATTAAATGTTTGGCAGTTCTAACATTATTAGATATGACCACATCTGTGATTCGAATTCTAAATGTTTTAAATACAACTGAAAAGCAGGCTAGTACATAGCTATTGCTATGTATGGTTCAAACGTTTGTGTCTCTCCACATTTAATGGTGAAACTTGAATCTTCAATGCAATAGTATTGGGGTGATTAGGTAATGATTTGATGATAAAGACTTCTTTATCAGGAAAACCCCTGTGAAAGAGGGTGCATGTAGCATTTGCTCTTCTGTCTTCCACAATACCAAGACACTATAGCAAGGGCCATCTTGAAAGCTAAAAAACAGGTCCTTACATGACCATCACCTTGTACTTGATAGTTTCCAGAACTATGATTAAAAAAAAAGTACTTTTCTTAAAAAATGACTCTTACCCAGTTTCTTACCCATTTTGTTATAGCTACACTAACGAAACTAAAAGAAGTACCACAATAGTTCCTTATCAAATTTGCCAATTCTCAGGGTCTTGGTCCTGTTGATAACATGTTAGAAGTACAAGACTATCTTAGAACAAAAATCGCAACATAAATGTAAAAACTCTTCCTCCTGCCTTTGTCATCATGAATAGATAATCACTGCTTTTTAAATTTTTAAAAGGTTTTACTATACTTTCTTCACAAAAAAATTAATAATGCATTCATTCCCTGGTACCTAAATTTCTATAATTAGTTTAAAAGTGTAACTACATTGTTTTCCTCATATAAGCATTCTTCATTTTCATTGTGAACTATTGGCAGTAGATTATAAAGATTTTCCAAAGTGCAACATATGCAAACCTGGGAAAGAACAGGCAATAGAACTAATAAGAGTTTATCATCTTTCTGTAAGAGTGCTGCCAAGTCTGCAGCTTCCATTTCAGATAAAATTTAGATGTAGAATTTTTGTACCAAAGTAGCCAAAAGTACTACAAACACAAAGGCTGGACAATCAACAGAGCAGTAACTTTTCTTGTCTTCTTCAGTTACTAAAGTTACAAAGGAAACAGAGCTGGAAATGGAAAGAGGAATAGCATTTTTTTTTCTTTTTGGTACCAGGGAATGAACTCAGGGGTACTTGACCACTGAGCTACATCCCCAGCCCTATTTTGTATTTTATTTAGAGACAGGGTCTCACTGAGTTGCTTAGTGCCTCACAGTTGCTGAGGCTGACTTTGAACTCTCTATTCTCCTGTCTCAGACTCGCAAGACGCTGGGATTATAGACCACTATGCCTTGCAAGAATAGGCAAATTTAATTGAAGCAAAAATAGGAGCAGTTCAGGAGGGGACAGATGTAAGCACTGGTCTTATAGTCAAAAGCACAGTAGGATAACAAGGATACCACTCAAGAAACTAAGAATTGAAAGTAAAATTTTTTGTTGTTTTGTTTTGTTTGTTTTTAATTAAGTGGCCTAGTGTATGAGAGTATAAACCCCCTGAAGGATACACAAACAAAAAGACTTCTCTGCTAGGCATTGTTGAGGTATAGACACCTGTAATTTCAGAGGCTCAGAAAATTGAGGAAGGAAGATCAGGAGTTCAAACCTAGCCTCAGCAAAAGTGAGAAGCTAGCAATTCAGTGAGACTGTGTCTAAATAAAATGCAAAATGGGACTAGCGATGTGACTCATTAGTTGAGGGTCCCTTAGTTCAATCATGGCTACTATCTGCCCTCCACCCCCCCAAAAAAAGACTTCTCTTTCATTCCAGTGCTCTTCCCATAGATCCTCAGTGTGTACAGGAAAGACTGGATCTAAACATCAGTGAGAATGTTTTCTCTAGGAAGAAAAAAGCCTTAGGATAAAAGAACAAGGCATTGGTAGCTGGGATCTGCAGGTAAAAGAAGTGGTTAACTACCAAAGGTGGGTGGAATCTTTGAGAGATGGTATTATTCTCTGTGTTGACTGGTGGCAACATGATCACATGTGCTATTATAACACTTAGAAATACAAAAAATGAAATAAAATCATTTGGCATGTTAATGACACCTTAAAAACAACATATTTTAAAGATGGTTTTGCAGCTTCATATTAGCTATGAATTACAGGATAACTTTCTAGGAATATGCAAATATTCTGATAAACAAAGTTTTTAAAACATTCCTTTTTTATATTATTTATTCTGATTAAAGTATAGAAACCAACTTAATAATGATAGGAAACACTTTTTGAAAAAATTTTAAACAGTAAGTCAAATGATATATAAATAGTGTATTAATTTCTTCTTTCACGAAAAATGATTATATCTGAACTCCAAACTACTTGAAAAATATTTTAAATTTGTTTTATCTTTGAAGCTATTTATAAACCCTCCCAAATAATCAGAATTCTGTATTTATGAAATTCAACTTAGCTCAGTTCAAATGTACTAAATATCTTTCACTATCAAGAACTTTGCTTCTTATTCATAATAGGCCATTAATAGAACATTATGGGTCTTTTTGGGAAAAAATCCATTGATAACATTCTGTGACTTGATCTCTGTTCAATGAACGCATAAAAATACTTTCTTAATTCTTCAAAAAAAATTTTTAATGAAACAGTACAAATAATATCCATAACCATTACCAGACATAATGTTTTACTTAGAGAGAATTATTAAGTTTTTGAGTTACATTCATCACCCACCTATTTTCTTAGGACTTTTCCTGTAATAATTTAAACTTCTATTTATTACAAGCATTTTGTGCAGAAAAGAAAGAACAGGTCAGAGACACTCAAAAGAGGACAAGTGTCCTGAGGTTCTGGAATTGAAAACAGTTGGTGTTATTCTTGTGATTATGTGATTTTTACAGGTAAATTACAGAGATTTTGGAGGTGTGATTAAGGTTACCAATCATCTGACTTTCAGATATGGACATTATCCAAGTTCATCTAACCTCATCAAAAGCCCTTTAAAAGTGAATTTTCTCTGGCTGGTAGTTGTAAGGCAGCTCAGAAAGCTTAGATGTGTGGGCAAGACATGAGGAAAAAAAATAAATACGGAGGCATTCCTGTTTCTGGATTTCAAAAGGGCAGCCCCTGATCAGGTGGCAAGGTTCTGCATCTGGCTCAATGCCAGCAAGCAAAGGAGACTTCTGCCCAACAGCTTCTAGGCACTAGATTTTCCCAACAACCTGAATGAACTTCAAAAAATGGAATTTTTCTCAGAGCCTCTAGATAAGAGCCTAGTCAATCTGACACCTGGAATTCACCTGACAGCATAAACACAGGACTCAGAGGACCATAAACACACATTCATGAAGACAATAGGAGAATGCTGCAAACATATTGACCATTAGAGTTTGAAAGAAATCTCACAGTCACATGCCTCAGTAATTATTAGATACTTTCTAATATATGCATTTAATTTCCTAATACTTTTTAATTTCTACTAATTACCCCCATATCCTTTGGATCCCAATTAGTTTTAGATCATAATAATATTGAACTTTTTAAGGGATGGTTGTATTTTTCAGTGTTAGAGGCTTGTCTAGAAAGAATGAGGCCCTGGGTTTCATCCCCAACACCAAAAAAAAAAAAAAAAAAAAAAAAAGAATCTTTATATTTCTATATTTCTTACTGTACTTTGTAAATAAGAAAACACAGTAGTGATAGTATTTAACACTCCTTGGTAGGGTTGAAAAAAAAGAAATGCACAATAATGTGAAAGTTACAAAAGATAACTTTCCTTTAAAACAAATAATATTTAAGTATATTCTCTTTTTTATTCACCTTTCCATAAAACTAGTGAGAGCACAGAGTGAAATAGATACATTTAGTAAAGTAAAGCTTAAAATGCAATCTAATGCTTGTGTTTGCTTTTATTTTGAAACTTCAATATAGTAAAATACAATAAAAAGGCCATTGCAAAATACAAAATAACTTGTTCTTTCTCTTCTAAAAAATGTACAGTAAGCTTATCAAATGCAATGTTGCATTTGAGAGAAAGGAATACTCTCAGGAGAGATGAGCCTGTTCTAAGAGCCTGATTTGTAAGCACTCATGCTCAGATGAGGGAATAAGCAATGGGTTTTTCATCTGCTAAGTATGCTGAATTGGGACACTAGTTCTGAAGTTGGTGCCAGACTACAGGATCAAAATCCTAGAGAGGAAATTACAACAAGTAAACTGTTTTATTTACTCACCCTTATAAGAACAACGTAATTTCTAACAAGCATGTCTGAACACAAATTCAGATTCAGCTATGCTGAGACTCCTGTGCCCATATGAGGATCTAACAACAATGTAGGGAAATGCATTCACTGTTTCCTCTTACTTTTTTTTTTTTTTTTTGAGAGATAGAGAGAGAGAGAGAATTTTTCTAATATTTATTTTTTAGTTTTCGGCGGACACAACATCTTTATTTGTATGTGGTGCTGAGGATCGAACCCAGCGCTGCGCGCATGCCAGGCGAGCACACTACCACTTGAGCCACATCCCCAGCCCTCCTCTTACTTTCTTTCTTTTTTTTTAAAGAGAGAGAGAGAGAGAGAGAGAGAGAGAGAGAGAGAGAGAGAGATGAGAGAGAGAGAGAATTTTATTTTTTTTTCTACTTCTCCATGGACACAACATCTTTGTTTGTATGTGGTGCTGAGGATGGAAACTGGGCCTCGCTACTGCTTGAGCCACATCCCCAGCCCTCCTCTTACTTTCTTTACCAATTTTTTAAAGAATTTTTGAAACTCTGACTTTTTATTGCTTTTTGTTTAAATTTATTTTTTAAAGAGAGAGAGAGAGAGAGAGAGAGAGAGAGAGAGAGAGAGAGAGAATTTTTTAATATTTATTTTTTAGTTTTTGGCAGACACAACATCTTTTTTTGTATGTGGTGCTGAGGATGGAACCCAGGCCACACGCATGCCAGGGGAGCGCGCTACTGCTTAAGCCATATCCCCAGCCCTCCTCTTACTTTATTTACCATTTTTTAAAATAATTTTTGAAACTCTGACTTTTTATTGCTTTTTTTTAACCTAATACATAAGTATGTATGTATTAAATCCTATGTAAGTATTCACATCATTTTAAAAATTGGTCATCATTATTTTACACATGAAAATAGAAATCTTTGCTCTGAAGATTTAGTACATAGACCTTATCTTGTTTAAAATTTATCTTGATATGTTGGCATGCACATTAATGTAGTCTATGCTCGATATAAATGGTAGGACTGATGAAATTCCACAGACATTTTGAAGGAAAAAAAAAAAGAAGAAGAAATGGGTCATCTAGTTTCCCAGAGTGTGGTATCTTGCTGTGCATAATAGAGGTAAATATTACCATATGAGAATGCTTGCTGTGTCTCGCTGCTTCAGTTCCCTGTATGTGTGGTTTATCACCTGAAAAGTACATAATTGAACAATTTCTATTATCTCCATATTTTAGTTCTAGTAGCTTGGAGGTACTTTATCTTGTTTGGCAAAGTAATTTGTAAGCTTTTTAATGATCTTTTCTATGTTTTATGCAATTTATAACAATGTGTTTAGCCATATCTCACACATCACTCTGTCCTGTTTTCTCTCTCCATGTATTAGTTATGAGCTTCTGTTTAACCAACCTGGATAGGGTGTGAAATTTATGTAACAATGTGAAATAAATCAATTTATAGCTGAATTTAAAATTGTAGCTCCCTGTAACTGTTTTCATTTTCATAATATTTATAATAGTATGTATATGAATATAATAAGTACATATACTTGAATTGATGGCATAATTTAGAACTAATAAAAGAAAACAAACAAAATGGACTGGGGATTTGGCAAGAAAAAAAGCATTTAGGAGAATGCATGTATCTACTTAAATGTCCTATTTTGTTGTAACAAATGAGAAAAAGGTCATATAAAACTCAGAGAGGTTAGATAATACACAAAAAATACTCATTTAACAGTTGGTCTTTTTTTAATACTTAAATATTACAGTAATGCACCATACATAAAAGCTAACAAAATTAATGCTTTCTAAAGTGTCTCCCTTTATATTGCTAATGGACATGTGGGCATTTTTTGCTACCTTTCAAATAATGACAATTTGATCAGGGGAAAGTGCCTTAGCGAGAAAAATAAATTGTTCTATCCTCATGCAAAATTATAATTTAAAATTTTGTCATTTATTTATATCAAAATATAAAAAGCTATATTGGTGCTAACTGGTGTTTATAAACACTTGTGAGTATAATTATTTCTAATGTTTTCAAGATTTAATTTTACTGACATACAATTGCATATATTTTTAAGGTTCATTGTGATAGTTCAATGCATGTGTACAAAACTTAAAGGGACCAAACAGGGTAATTAGCATTTCTGTCTCCTTCTAATTTATGCATGTTTATAGCTTTCAAAATCCACTCTCCTTATTCTTCATAAAATAGATTGCTGCAAACTACAGTCACTCTGCTATGCTGTAGAACACTAACATTATTCCTCCCATCTAAAAACATTTTGGTAACTTTCTTCACCATCCTGCAGTGCTCCTTTTCTACTACCCTCCTAGCTTCTGATAATCATAATTTTGCTCTTCCTACAGCAGAAATCAACATTTTTTTAACCTTTCATATCTGAGTGAGAACACAGAGTATCTGGCTTATTTTAATGTGACTGACAGGTTTTCTTTTATTTTTTTCTTTATTTTGTTTCTGCTTTTAAGTTTTGTAAGAATGATCAAATCTTTTTTAAGTACATGGGAATTAAGTGAGGTTGGGATTTAATTTTGAGCACCTCTATACCTACGTGCCTAATTTTTAGGCCGCTAGAGGAATGGTAGTGGTGGTTTTAAGTTATAAATCTCCCAAGCTTTCATTTTCCAAGTGAAATTGGGAGAAAATGTATCCTAATAGATAATCTCTACATGAAAAAAAAAAAAAGTTAGTCCTAGGTTCCTAGGTTGAATAAGTAAGGATGGAAGCCAGAATGTTTCCTAGTGGACTATTTTATTTATACTACATGCTAAAGGCACTGAGAAATCCTGAACTGAGGAAATCTATTTAAATTTGTTTCACCACAATTCCCAAATAATCTGACCAGCAAATATCTTTTACATTTTAATATTTTATTCACATTTCACATGAAATGTTTTGAGGAATAACATCATATAACACAGATTGCAATTGTTTTGCTTAAGGGTGGTATTTTTTACTATTGCATAAGAACTTAGAAGAGAAAAAAAATAGCTAGTACTTTGAGTTATACCTGTAATTTAGGAAATTGAAATTCAAAAGACATTTCAACTGAAAAAAAGAAAAATAAGGAACATGACATGGTTCTATAAAATATAGAAGGTTATTGAAATAACACCATGCAGGAATTTTGAAGAAATATGTTAATCTTTGTGAAATAACTTGGATTCAGCAATAAAATTTATGGTATAATAATTTAATTAGAATATGATTTGAGATTTAAAAAATGTGTTAATCTTGATTTTTAAAGAAATATTTGATACCATCACGCATGATATCTTTTTTGATAATACAGTAGGATTTATTGCAGATAAAATAATATTCTGGGACACTCTAACTTTCCTTAAATGGTCTTCCATGATCAAAACCATGACATATAGAGCAGTGGTTTAATGTGAAAAATATTGTATTGTTACACAAGATGAATTGAGGATTTAAGCTGATCTTAGATTGGTGAGCAAAGCTAAGCAAGATATGACAATGATCCTTAACAGCATTGCAACAAAATTTATATATCACATATTTTACAGAAAAATTGTATTGATGAGCCATCCAAATAGATGAATGGACATGTACCATATACCATCACTTGTCTTCGATATCCTGGGTTGAAGAAGAGAAAAAACAATGCACAATTATCCCAGTAATGGAAGCTTGGCTCAGATGATCTGAAGATGAAAGTTATGGCTGATGTTATTTGAATATTTTGAACCTGCAGTACAGGTAGAAAAAAATTGGAAAGGTGTTTTGTAAGCAGATAGAATGTAGCTCTGGGTCAATTTTCCAAAAATCAATTTTGCTCAAGCCAATCTCCCCAAAGCAAATTATTTTTTGCAAAATGTTCTGCATCCAAGGAGAGAGAGAATATTTCAAAGTCACAGAAAATGTAATTGGGATAAAGGAAGAGATATAAGTAAATGCTCCAACCTGAAAAAAGAAGAAGAAGATTAAGAATTTATGCTGACCTTTCTAGGCATGATGGAAAACTCCTGTAATCCCAAAGGCTCATGGAGCTGAGGAAGAAGGATCAGAAGTTCAAAGCTAGCATCAGTAATTTAGTAAAGCCCTAAGCAACTCAGTGAGATTCTATCTCTAAATAAAATATAAAAAAGGGGTGGGAATGTGGGTCAGTAGTTAAGCGCCCCTGGTTACAACCCCCAGAATTTATGCAGACCTATAGAATTGATGAAAGAACTATTTATGGTCTTACCCAAATTTCTGTTGAAAGGTTGGAGATATCTTTTCTGTTGAAAGATACGTAAAGATCAATAGAACTGTATCAAAGATCAAAGGGAAATCTAATGTGACCTCAAATGAACCATTAAATTTAAATTGTGGTAAAAATGTGAAATTAAGTCTATTTTATTGACATTTTTATAATGTCAATAAAGTCTTACATTGAATTCCAATTATTAACCTATTTTGCTTGAGTGAAGTGTTTTTATTTTGAAATTGAAAATTAAGATGTCAGCTTCAAAAACCATTTTCACTACAAAACTAAGTTGATAACTGACAGAAATAGAGAGGAAGAGGAAGATGTTGGGTCAGAGGGAGGCAGCATTCTGTGTAGCTCTGTGAACCAGATCTCACCTAGTCAGAATACTGCATCTCTGAGAGTGTTAGAAGATCCCTATTCAGCTGCTCTCTGCAGAAATCACCAGTGCTGTAACCCCGCACAGAGCTCTGGGCCTCAGCATTCAAGAAAGACACCCAGCATTTCGAGCAGGGCTCCTAGCTCCCAACACCCAAAGTCTGAAGTTCCAGCCAATGCAGGGCTCAAGAGCACCTTAGAAGAATTACCTACCAACATATCTGTAGATCTCCAAGACTTTGCTCCACTTCCAAGCAGCTACTACCTGCCCACTGCACAATGCCATTGCCTGGCTCTCCCCACCCCACCAGACACCCCAGCACTGAAAGCATACTGACTCCATCTTGACTCAACATTCTCACCAATTAGGTGGGAGCAGCTCCTAAATCTGATCTCCAGTGGCCAGATACCAGGTTTCCAACCTCCCCATATCCCCAGTGGCAGTAACCCAACACAGTAGCTGCCCCACACAGGTGCCCAGTGCAACCAGGGAGCCACCCGTGGGAGCCCCAGTGTGAGAGTTTCCTCAATTGGGAACTACAAAAGAGAGTGATATGGGTCTAAATTTGGAGCCTAACAGAGAGATCAGGAACTGGGAAATTTCCAGGCAAGATAGGAAGATAGTACTGGGTGCTCTAGTCATTGCTAACATTGTCCTTCCCCACAAAGGAGAGGTCTTGAAACCCTACAAGTGTATTACAACCCTATACATAATAGCACAGACAAAGCCGTCAAAAAAATAGACATGTGGGTGCAGTCTCCCTGCAGGGACTGGTAGGTTCCACTCCCCACTTCCAGTCACTAGGACCAGCCTTCCAACCCTTACATCCCTTATCCTGAGATAGAGATATCAGCTTATAACACACAACCCCACCTATTGGATAAGAAGATAAACAGGAAAGATAAGGACCTCTAAAACTAGAAACAATCCTGGTTTCTTCCTTCTAGTATTTTTTTTTAATCCTTTTCTTCTACCACCCCCCACCCCCCTCATCCTCCTGCCCACACATCCCCAATATATGTGAAACCAAGACCTTTGCATGAAATAAGATTTTGATGAATGGGTCATCTGAATAATATAGAGATGTTGTTTACATCCTTTTTTTTTCTTCTTTTATTTTTCTTTTCCCCACCAAATGTTACTATTTTAACATCCTGCATTTTTTCTAAATACATATGTATGTTTGTTTTATGTACTCTACTGTCTTCCCACATACCTGCCTACACTAAGTTTCTTCCTGTTCATTCTTTTGCTACTAACCCTCTTCGTTAGATTTTTCTCTCACACTTCCTAAGATATATTAACTCTGTATCCTCACATCATTCCTTCTCAGCATATCATCCTACATCCCACTCCCAGTTTATTGTTCACTGTCAGAAACTATAAACCCTTTTACAAAACTACTGATTATACTATAGATAATAATTGAATCCAATATTTCTGTACATTGAGACCGAACTGTAAACATCTTAATAACACGGAATTGTTTATAGGTGATACATTGTTGATATTGGGATCTGCTAACATTGTCCTTTCCCACAAAGGAGAGGTCTTGAAACCATACTACAAACCTATATATAACACTGCAGACCCACAGAGCTAGAAGGGAAGACACATGAGCAACATGAAAAGACAAGGGAAGAAAGTGTCCCAAATAAATCAAGACAACACATCATTAGAATCATTGGCAGCTACAGCAGAGGAAATTATAGAGAAGGATTTCCTGAAGTACATGGTTAAAATGTTCTGTGAACTCAAGGAAGATATAAGAAAACAAATACAGGCAGTGAAAGATCACTTTGACAAGGAGTTATATAAACAAATATAGGAAGCAAAAGATCACCTCAACAGGAAGATAGAAGTTTTTTAAAAAAAACAAAAACATCTATTGAAGGGCATCTGGGTTGATTCCAAAGTCTAGTTATTGTGAATTGTGCTGCCATGATCATTGATGTGGCAGTATCCCTATAGTATGCTCTTTTAAGGTCCTCAGGGAATAGACCGAGAAGGGCGATAGCTGGGTCAAATGGTGGTTCCATTCCCAGCTTTCCTAGGAATCTCCATACTGCTTTCCATATTGGCCGCACCAGTTTGCAGTTCCACCAGCAATGTACAAGTGTACCCTTTTCCCCACATCCTCGCCAGCACTTATTGTTGCTTGACTTCATAATGGCTGCCAATCTTACTGGAGTGAGATGGTATCTTAGGGTGGTTTTGATTTGCATTTCTCTGACTGCTAGAGATGGTGAGCATTTTTTCATGTACTTATTGATAGATTGTATGTCCTCCTCTGAGATGCCAGATGCCCTTCAATAGATGAATGGATTAAAAAACTGTGGCATTTATACACAATGGAGTATTACGCAGCACTAAAAAATGACAAAATCATGGATTTTGCAGGGAAATGGATGGCATTAGAGCAGATTATGCTAAGTGAAGCTAGCCAATCCTTAAAAAACAAATGCCAAATGTCTTCCTTGATATAAAGAGAGCAACTAAGATCAGAACAGGGAAGAAGAGCATGAGGAAAAGATTAACATTAAACAGAGACGAGTGGGGGGAGAGAAAGGGAGAGAGAAGGGAAACTATGGAAATGGAAGGAGACCCTCATTGTTACACAAAATTACATATAAGAGTTTGTGAGGGGAAAGGGGAAAAAAAAAACAAGGGAGAGAATTAAACAACAGCAGATGGGGTAGAGAGGGAAGATGAGAGGGAAAGGGAGGGGGGATAGTAGGGGATAGGAAAGGTAGCAGAATACAACAGTCACTAATATGGCATTATGTAAAAATGTGGATGTGTAACCGATGTGATTCTGCAACTTGTATTTGGGGTAAAAAATGGGAGTTCATAACCCACTTGAATCAAATGTATGGAAGATGATATGTCATGAGCTGTGTAATGTTTTGAACAACCAATAAAAAAAAATTAAAAAAAAAAAAACCCAGAAATGCTTGAAATGAAAGAAACAATAAACCATATTAAAAGCTCAAAAGAAAACATCACCATCAGAGTAGACCACTTGAAAGATAGGACATGAGACAATGAAGACAAAATATATAATCTTGAAAAGAATGTAGACCACACAGTGATAATGGTAAGAAACCACGAGCAGAACATTCAAGAAATATGGGATCGCATTAAAAAAAAACAGATTTAAGAGTTATTAGAATAGAAAAAGGCATAGAGGTCCAATCCAAAGGAATAAACAATGTATTCAAAGAAATAATATCAGAAAACTTTTTAAACATAAAGAATGAATTGGAAATCCAAATTCAATAAACAGAAGGTTGTAGAATGTACAAAATCACAACAGATCCACACCAAGGCATATTATAATAAAAATGTCCAACATATAGAATAAGGAGAGAATTTTAAAAGCCATGAGAGAAAGGAGTCAGATTACATATAGGGGAAAACCAATAAGGATTACGAGAGGTTTTTCAACACAGACACTGAAAACTAGAAGATCCTGGAACAACATATATCAAGCTCTTAAAGAAAATGGATGCCAATCAAGAATCTTGTATCCAGCAAAATTAAGCTTTGCATATGATAATGAAATAAAAACAGTCCACAACAAACAAAATTAAGAGAATTTATAGCTAGAAAACTGGCACTACAAAACATCCTTGGAAAAATATTTCATGAGGAGGAAATTAACAATAACAATGAAAATCAGCAGAGGGATGTAGTATCCTAAAGGAAAAACTAATCAAAGAAGAAAATCAAGTCAAGTTAATTAACAAAAATGAACAAATATGGCTGGGAATACAAAAATGTCTCAATAATAACACTGAATGTTAATGGTTAAACTCACCAATCAAAAGACATAGGCTAGCAGATTGGATTGGGAAAAAAAAGACCCAACAATATACTGCCTCTAGGAGACTCATCTGATAATAAAAGACATACACAGACTGAAGATGAAAGGTTAGGGAAAATCATACCATTCACATGGACTGCGGAAGCAAGCAGGGGTTTTCATCCTTATAGCAAATAAAGTAGACTTCAAGCCAAAGTTAATCAAAAGGGATAATGATGGATATTACATACTCCTCAAGGGAACCATACACCAGCAAGACATAACAATCATAAACATATATGCCCCAAACAATGGAGCAGCTATGTTCATCAAACAAATTCTTCTCAAGTTGAAGAGTCAAATTGACCACAACACAATAATCTTGGGTGACTGTAACATGCCTCTTTCAAACAAAAGTTGAATAAAGAAACTATAGGTCTAAAATAATACAATTAATAACTGATACAACTGACATATATAGACTATTTCAACATGGACTCAGTGGATACACTTTCTTCTCAGCAACACATGGATCCTTCTCTAAAACAGGCCATATAATATACCACAAAGCAACTCTTAGCGAATATAAAAAATTAGAGATACGACCCTGCTTTCTATCATATTATAATGGAATGAAACTGGAAATCACTGACAAAATAAAAAATAAAAATTATTCTAACACCTGGAGACTACACAATAATATGCTACTGGATGAACAATGGGATGCAGAAGACATCAAGGAGAAGATTAAAAAATTCTTAGAGGTAAATGAGAACATAGACAGAACATATCAAAATCTTTGGGACACTATGAAAGCAATACTAAGAGGGAATTTCATTGCATGGAGTTTATTCCTTAAAAGAAGAAAAAATCAACAAGTAAATGACCTAACATTACACCTCAAAGCCCTAGAAAAAGAAGAATGAATCAGCAGCAAAAGCAGTAGAAGGCAGGAAATAATTAAAATTAGAGCTGAAATCAATGAAATTGAAACAAAATAAACAATTGAAAAAATTGACAAAACAAAAAGGTAGTTCTTTGAAAAACTAAATAAAATTGACAGACCCTTGGCTACACTAATGAAGAAAAGGAGAGTAAAAACCCAAATTACTGGCATATGTGATGAAAAAGGCAATATCACAACAAACACTACAGAAATGCAGAGGATAGTTACAAATTATTTTGAAAACTTATACTCCAATAAAATAGAAGATATTGAAGGCATCGACAAATTTCCTAAGTCATACAATTTGCCTAGATTTAATCAAGAGGATATACACAATTTAAACACACCAATATCAAGTGATTAAATAGAAGTGGCATCAGGAGCCTACCAACCAAGAAAAGCCCAGGAACGAATAGATACACAGCTGAGTTCTACAAAACCTTTAAAGAACAGCTAATACCAGTACTCTAATATCAATATATAGAGGTCATCATCACTAGCAATTAGAGAAATACAAACCAATACTACTGTAAGATTTCATCTCACTCAAGTCACAATGTGGCTGTTATGAAGATAAACAACAATAAGGGTTGGTGAGGATGCAAGGAAAAAGGTACACTCATACTTTGCTCGTGGGACTGCAAATTGGTGCAGCCAGTATGAAAAGCAGTATGGAGATTCCTTGGAAACCTTGGAATGAAACCACCATTTGACCCAGCTATACCTCTCCTTGGTCTTTATCCAAAGGACTTCAAAACAGCATACTACAGGGACACAGCCACATCAATGTTTATAGAAGCACATTCACAATATCTAAACTGTGGAACCAACCTAGATGCCCTTCAGTAGGTGAATGGATAAAAAAAAGAATGTGGCTTATATACACAATGGAATATTACTCAGCAATAAAAGAGAATAAAATCATGGCATTTGCAGGTAAATGAATGGAGTTGGAGAACACAATGCTAAGTGAAGTTAGCCAATCCTAAAAAATACAAATGCCAAATGTTTTCTCTGATATAAGGTGACTGACTTACAGTGGGGTAGGAGGGGGAGCATGGGAGAAATAGATAAACTCTAGATAAACAGAGGGGTGGAAGAGAAAAAGAATGGGCAGGGGGATAGCAAGGATGGTGGAATATGATGGACATCATTACCCAAAATACATTTATGAAGACATTAATTGGTGTGAACATACTTTGTATACAAATAGAGATATGAAAAATTGTGCTCTATATGTGTAATAAGGATTATAATGCATTCTGCTGTCATGTATTTAAAAAATAAAGTCAATTAAAAAAGTGAATGCAATAAATACTGTGTAAAGTATACACGTGGCATTAACAAAAATTTTATTTATGATATTTTATCTGTGCAAAATTAATCAAAATATACTTTATAATATAAAAATGCAGTTTAGTAAATTAAAGATTCCATAACTTATTGTTGACATGAGTAACTTTTTACTCAAATATCCTATTTTATATAGTTTTGTATATTTAAACATCTTTATATTAATTATTTTTAAATTTATATCATGGTGCAAATTGATAATAGTCTCCCATTTCTTTCTTTCTTTCTTTCTTTCTTTCTTTCTTTCTTTCTTTCTTTCTTTTGGTACTGGGGATTGAACTCAGGGACACTGAAACACTGAGTCACATCCCCAGCCTTATTTTGTATTTTATTTAGAGAAAGTATCTCAATCAATTGTTTAGACCCTCGCTTTTTCTGAGGCTGGTTTTGAACATGCAACCCAACTACCTCAGCCTCCGTAGCCACTGGGATTACAAGTGTGCACCACCATGCCCAGCTTCCCATTTCTTATATAAAAGGCTCCTTACTAATGCCTTTTACCATTGTGTTTGCAAATTACTATGACAGAGAAAGGAGTCATATGTATTTCTCTCGCCAGCCATGTTTATAGCCAATAATAAAAAAGAACACTTATAGACATTTTCAGATATTTTCTTTCACCAATAATAATAAAACCAATATAAAACTACAAAACACCCTTTAATTTTCTTTCAAAATCATTGTTGCTATGTAGATTTAGGTGGCATAAGGTATTTTTCACTGTAAATATATAAATCCACATACTTAAAGGAACACATTATCTAAAATGATTGAGTATATACAAATTAAATATATTTTAAAAACACTGTGGCATTTAGGGGGGATTAACCATGCTAAGCAAGTGCTTTACTACTGAGCTACATCCACAGTCCCAAATTTTTATAAAATTTTATTTTGTCTTTTATTAATTATTTTGTGTGAGACAGAACTAGGCAAATCTATGTGAGTATGTGAATATGTAGTATTGGTAAATACCCTTGTGAAAGCACTCGAATTATATTATTATACTATTTCTGCCTGGACTTTTAAAGTGACATAAAGTCCTCATTAACATTCTGCTAGTTTACATGAGTCTCGTTATTATTGAAAAAATAAGATGATAACCATCCACTTAATTTAAATATTCTTCTGTTCTTCTAGGGCATTAGACCTGTGACATCAAAAGACCTTTTATATTAATTTAAAATGTAAATGCTATCCATTTAATTAATAAGAGATAACTGTCTATCAAGAATGGCTGCAAGGAATTATAGTCAGTATTATAAGAACTAATAAAAAAGACTTATCAGCTTTGCACAGTTTTGAATAAAATAAGAAAGTAAAAGGAGCTCAGCATGGCTTAAAAGATGTTTGAGTGATTTTTTTTTATATTTTACTGATTGAAAATATTCTTGTAATGAATGATGCTTCTTAATTAATTGCCAAACATAAGAAATGAAGGTGACTTTAAGGTGCATTGTCATTATGTTCCCTGACTGGCTGTCATCTCAGCCAGGAAGCATGCACACCAATGTCAGCAATTGTCTCCTTGTTTCAAACACCAAATTCATATAAACACTTTGTTAATATCAATTGGTTTCAAAGAAGTCCATTTGACTATATTAAACTATAATTTATATTATTCTAATATATAGTAACATTACTCTATTTTTGTGAGTCTATACTGAAATGAGTGACCAAATAATAAATAAAAGTTCTAATCTTGAGTCCTATTTTCTTAGCCAGCTTTCCCTGATGCCTTGAGTTGAACACACATTCTGTGTCTTTATATTCATACCTTACATAAATACATATTCAGAACACAATAATTCCATTAAGCTTGGTTTTTACAATTTATTTATATTAATGATCACTGAGAAAGAAGAAAATATTTATTACTGAAAATTTCAGTAGCTCATTAATGGATCTAACTATCTATGTAATGAAAGGAAAAGAGCAATGAGGTCATAAGCTAACAAGAAGGCACGGAAGTAAACAGAAGTGATTCACCCGAGTACTCATTATTCAGTAACAAGCTTACTTAGTACATACTCCATGCTAGGCCTTGCAAAAGTCTAGCCAAAACATTGGTTAACAACAACATAAATGATAGAATAAAACAGAATCAATTTCTATCTTATGGATCTTAAGGTCCAGTGAGGATCTGAGTAGAGACACAACAGGGGTGCCTTTCTAACAAGATCCCAGGTGTTGCAGGTGCTACTTACACTTATGGGCTAAATACTTTTCATAGTACTCAGAAGTGAACCTGAGCATGTCTGGAATGCAATATTTGAAATTAATTCCATGGAAATAATGGGAGTGAATGAGGGAAGAGAGGAGCATGGTAGAATTCCACATGGATCCAGGGAGTAAGACCCAAGGCAGGGAAGTCTGTACCATGAACTGGAAGGGAAGGACAAAAAGAATATTGGCAAACTCCATGAAGAATACGTCTCATTCAAAATTGATAAACATGTTTTTCTGACAAAATATGGAAATGAGTCAGTGGCTTAATGCAGTTATATAAATGGTACAAATGAAAAGCTTTTCATAATGAAATTCTAAGAAACTGCAAATGTTGTTATTTAGAATATTACATGACAATAATCAGTGTACCTGTATAGATTTTAAGAAACATACAAGCTTATTTTTAGGAAAGATTAAAGAATGGCTTGTGATACTTCATTGAGGCAAAAAATAAGCACAGAAAGAAAAATTAATTCCATAACAGATCAAATTGAATTTTATATTTAAAAATTATAAGTAGGAGCATAAAGAAGTCAGAATTAGACAGGCAGTCAGTATAGAAAGGTAAATTGAGTCAAGTCAGATTTTGAGTCAGGCCAAGTTGGAGACTGTCCCCTGAGGAATTGAAATTTTAATTCCTTCAGAGCCCTTCCTCCACCCTTATCAAGAACCTGTTCCTCACTCCAACTTGTTGCCAATGTAACCTGTCCCAGGAATTTCCCCTCCTTACAGGTAGCTATAAAGTTGTTAATGTGTCCTTGGCTACTCCATCCTGCCCTTCACCTTTAGCCCACAGGTTTCCCCCTTTGGGCCATCCCACCAAGCATGCCTGGGCCTAGTCTTGGCCCTAGTCACTACACAGGAAGGAGAAAAATAGGGGGGGAAATGTAGGAAAACAAATGAAGCCTAGGACATATAAAAAGGGCAGAACACCTCACTTCTTCCCTTCCCCCTTGTGGAAGAAGTCTATGTTACCTCTTTTTAAATAAACTCTGCTTTATATGCTTGCCTTGGCATTCTTCTCTAATGTTCAAACTTCAACATGTAGGGAAGCAGGACTTGTCACCAATAACCGGCAGTATCAATAACATGATCCATTTATATTAATAAGATAACTCTAAAAAGTTTTATATGAATATGAGGACATTTATGATTATGGTAGAAATAACAATATTAACTACATGCCTCAAGAGATTCATACATTGTCTTAAATGCTTTCCTAAACCTCTGTTAACAAGAATGTTAGAATTCTGGAGCCCTAATTGAGAAATAAGAGACCAACTGGAATTTATAGCATTTTGGGGGAACACAATGACAAATGACAATTAATGTACTATTAATTAAAATAAAGAAAGGTAGTCAGAATCTAAATGAATTGGAGAGAATCCATCAGCATTCTATGATGATAGAGGTAAAATGAAAGAGCATGTCTAGATTCCTGTGTGGTTAAAACCAATGTGTGAGTGGTAAACAAGGAAAAAAAGGAAAATAGCAAGCTCTCTGCTTGTAAGTTCAGTTTATCTCATGTCATAGCTCACAGTGATTGTGTATATCAAGGCAGAGGAATCTGATAAGCAGTTAGATACACCAGTCTGAAGTTAATTAGAGATTTATAGGCAAGGGATTTGTTTCAAAAATGTTATTCAAGTAATTTGTCACAGTGAAAGGAGGGTAAAGTTCAGGGACCAAGCAGTCAGTTAAAGACAAAAATGATGAGAATTTATGTGCTCTCATGTCACAACCTTCTGTGCTTCTGTTCCATCAAATCTAGATGATTTGAACAGAATTAGTTCTTCCACTTAGAGTAGAAAGTAATTTAAAAAAATTAACATAATAAATTTTAATGTGTAAAAGTCTTGCTGTCCAAATATTTGAAATATATATGCCATTGCTGGTTACTCTATTTAGTTATATAGGAGGTCATTTTTTTATTTGCTGGTGTTTTATTAAGAATTTGAATTATCTTAGACCAACATATTTAGTTATCTGTTTTAAACTGTTTCCTACTGTGTCATGAAAGAGGACAAAGTTTTCCTGATGAGAATAAGTGAATCTTTTAATTCAAGTTTGACATGAGAACTTTTCAAAAAGAGATTTTAAAAAGAACATCAACATATATTGAAGTGACTCAATTTTTGATTTGCCATGATTTTCTAATAAAAAGAGAAATGATGGATAAACTAGATCATGGGAAGAGACAAGCATCTGTAAGAGTGAACACAGAAGACTCACATGTGAAATGTAGAACTTGAATATTGAAAATCAAATGCATATGAGTAAAATTAGATATCCATTAGGTCTGTGCAGAAGTCAGGCCTACAGCATTACATGACAGGGGATTGTTCAATGTACTTGTCATTGTCTTTTATTGTAAGACATTTATCACCAGGGAGGCAGAAAGTAATATTGACCTGTAGGAACAATTACTAGATTTTTTGTAATGAAATATTTGCTACACCATTATTTTCCAATGGTGTAGACCTAACTTCATTCCCCATGAAAAATATAAAATTAATGTTTTTGTTTAAAGATTGAGAAGCATAATATCCTAAATAAGACCTCAGTGATTGGAGCTTTGTCCACAAAGACTATAAAACCAACTTTACATAAGAAGCAAGTTTAGGTGAACTTATTTGGTAAAATAGAGTATTACCTATTGAGAAAGTTCCAATCTGCAGTTAAACTGCATTATCTGCTCCCAACTGATAAGCTGAGTGATCTGGGGTGACTAGTTTTATTTCTTTCTGTACCAATTAATTTGGCAATATGATCCAGATAACAATATCTCATTTATAAGTTTCTGTGGGAACTAAATTAAAGTGTGTGAAAAACACTGATTCATTTTTACTCATATAACTGAAAAGCTTCTCTCATGTTATCCTGATGATGCCTTAGGTGACAAGAAAGTGAGCCATTCCTTTTCCCATTAGCTCACTGCTTTCAACCAAGCACATCACTGCTTTCTATCCCTCTTTCTGGGCTCTTGGGCACTCCCAGAGCCAGCCCCAGTAAGGCTGCCCTGTGCCTCAGAGATCCTTCCTCAGAGATTCCTTTCATCTCTGAGTCCCTGAGTGGGTCAAGTCCGGCATTACCTCCAATCTCCTCACTTTCATCTGCAACCCTGAGGTGGGGTGGTGAAGGAGCTTTGCTGCTTTCTGCCATTACTGTTTCTGAGTTATTCAGGGTCTTTGTTTGGTTAGGATTTTATAGTTCTCTACGACACCTTTGGAGATTTGTTATTTTATGTTAAAATAACTAGTGGGAGAATGTTTTTTTGACAAGGTGTCAATTAACACCACCAACTATCTTTCCATCAACAGGACATGGGTCATTGTTTCATGAACCCCTCCTGAGCAGCGTCATGCTAACTAAATCAACAGGTGAAAGGATCATAAATTTTATTGGTGGAAAAATTAATTACAAAGTATTAAAAGGCACTTCAAAGCCTTTTAGTAGTAACTACCAATATTTCTTTTCATAGCTTCCAATGTATTTCCACTTAGAAAGCTGTTCTCTCTTTTAAAATTTTGAACAATATTCCACATTTTCTCCATTTTTATGGAATGATGTTTTTTCATATGTATTTTACTCTTAAATCTTCTGGAATTTCTATTCCAGAATTCTCCTTTGCCAATAAAGAGCAGAACCTAATCTGACATTGCTGCTTTAAAAAAATATCACATAGCTTCCTAAAAGTTTTGCTTTTATTTTATGAAGTAAAAGAAATCGTACCACATTATTTTAATAATTTTTACCATATTTTATTTTTTTTGTATATACTGGTGCCTTTTTCTTTCACATGGCCACTTTTATATCTTCATACATACTCCTGCAGTTTTAATCTGTGTAACACAGTTTTGCTTTTCTTATTATTTTATCATATGCTTGTGATTGCGGTATGGCCAGGGCAGGGATTAGAGAAAAGAGGCTAGTAATTGATACTGCATAAAAGTACAGGCTTCAAACATTGAACTGTTTTAGAATTCCAGTTCAACCTTGATACTTTTTTGATCTTCAAGAAAATTCTTCTAATTCTTAATTTATTGGAGAATCATACTTGTTAATTTATTTAGCAATAAATTTTATCAATTTGCTGGGCTTTTACACATATTCAATGAAATGAAGGCTTAGTAGTGGAGAGAATATATTAAGATCAGAGTGGGCAGTTATTATTTATAAATTTGGAAACTTTGAACCTTCATCTTGCATGACCCTCATCTGAGCTTCATCTTTTATGACCCTGAACTTTGCACTTGAAGGTGTCCTGTGATGAACAGTTCCCTGATACACATTCATTCACACATCTCTAAACTTCATCTAGGACAGATCAACTCTCTCACCTCCAAGCAGTATGTGCTCTGCCCTCTCTATACTGTTCTGCACACCACTCTGCATTTCACTAATGCCATCACTGCACCCTGGGTCACTTGAAGGCCTGGTGACCTTGAATTCCTTGAGTGTAGGAACTGGCATATAGCTAGTGTGTGAGGAAAGGCAATTGAGCTGCCCACATTTTGAGAGTTGATTATATTTACCACCATGTCCTTTGCTATCAAGTTCTATGGGCTTCAGCTTATTTATTTATTATCTTTTTCTAAAATTCTTGTCTTTTTTCAAGTAATTTTCTCTTCATGTTGAGAAACTCTTCACATGTTCCCTACAAAATTGTAGAATTATTTCTCTACCAATTTTACATTATCTGTGGGAGAAACTTGATTAGAAAATAGGCAGCATTTTACAAAAAAAATACTAGATTATAATTTTAAAAATTCTATAAAATATGCAAATTTATTTACAAACAAAATTTTCCTCTAAGGAAATATGTATGTGAAAATTATGCTTAATAATACAATAACTAATAATTAACATATATGAATATTTTCATGCATCTTGAAGTATAATTTTATAACCATAAGATTAAAAATTAGTTATTTTTACTAAATATGCTGCCCAACATGTTACTTAAAATAGAAAAATATTGAAAAAATAGAAAAATACAATAATTCAATATTCTAATAAAATAAAATATGGTTATGTTTGTTAATAAAACTAATCTGTATAACAAAAGAAAGAAAAAAGAAAGATATAAATATGTAAAATACATTTTTTTTGAAACAATAATAATGTTTTTAATTACATTTTTATATATTACTACATTGCCATATTTCCTAAGTAAACCTATGCTGCATGTTTAAAAACAATATTACTTTAAAAAATTAAGTAATTATAATTTGGAATTTGAGATATTTTAGGTAACAAGCATGAAATAAAGGAAGGATAGAGTAGAAAGAAATATTGCCTTAAAAATGGAGAATATTTACTGATTTTATACAATTGAAAAATTGAGAGGAACAACTTGTTTGATCACTAAACTCAATATGTCAGCAAAGTCTGATTACTTGCTCTCTTTCCTTTCCTTATTACAGCTGTATTGTAGTTGTGATGCCACTCGGGTTGTAAAATGTTAGAATTTTCAACTTTGTCTGCTTTTGTATTCAGGATCAAAAAGAAAGACTATTTTGAGGGCAAAATAAAGATTCTGATTGGATTTCCTAGTGTGACATGTGTAGATATAAAATAGGTGATTGGCTACAATAAAATTATGTGCTCTATACAAGGGTCTCAAAGGCTTTATCTGCCTTCACAGAATAAGGAGGAAATCAGCAACATTTCAGAAAGAGGCTGTTATAGTTTAGAAATGAAGTTTCCCCCAAAGATTCAGGGGTTGAGGACTTAGTCACAAATGCAAATGTCCAGAAGTGAAGATTTGGGGATGAGATTGGTTGATGAGGAATCTGACCTCATCAATATATTAGTCCATTGATTGATTCATATTTGATGGCATTATTGGAATGTGGTGAAAGTTGTAAGATGCGCAGCCTAGTTGGAGGAAGCAGTAGTTGCAAGTCTGTGAAGGTTATTTCATGTCCTCAGCACTGTTCACTCTCTCTGTTGTCTCTCTGCTTCCTGGCTGTAGTGACGTGAGCAGCTTTGCCCTGGAAGGTCCTGCGCTTTCACCAAGATGTTTCTGCCTTTGGAACCAGTTTACCATTGACAAGCCCGCTGAACCCATGAGCTAATATAAGTATTTCCTCTTCTAAGTTGTTTTTCTTATGTCTTTTGTGCCAGTGACTAAAAGCTGACCAATACCAGGTATTTATGCACATGTACAAAATATAAATGTTCAGGAGAAAATTAAATACTCTTATGAATTACAATAACCTTGGCCAAACAAACAAGAAAGATAGTCTAACAACTTCAGCATATTAATCTTTATTTTATATTCACAGTACAGTCCCTGTACTGATCAGGTGACTCTGTGGACAGCTCTTCTCTAAGCAGAGAAGAGCTTCTGTAATTGCTTCTCTATTGTAACTATATAATCCAGGACACCTGGCATCCAAGGTCACCCAGTGAAGGTCATTTTCATGATTGCTTTCAAATACATGTCTGGCCCTTCTCTGCCCTGGTAGGCAGACATTTCAGAAAGACTTGGCTTTAGGATATCTGGTGAGAAGACCAATAGATAGGAAAATATTAGTAGCCAGGGCTATTCTCTCTCTCTCTCTCTCTCTCTCTCTCTCAAAACTGGAATCTCTCCTAGATGGATTTACACCTATCCAGGCTTTGCCTTGTTTCTCATTCTAAATCTCTGCCTTGTAGGTCCAATAATGATATCTTCTGCCTTGGTGATTTCAGTCCCATCTCTTTCCCATCCCTCTTCCCTGTTTGGCTTCGATGCTTTTACTTCACCTATGCACAGTTTCTTATATTGACCTCCTGTTTGAAGGAAGATAATCTCTGTCTAGACACTGATAAATCACAGTGGAAGCAGAAGAACTGTCCACAAGATCATCCAGCTTCAGAAGTAACATATATCATTTCTTGTACTCTCAGATTGTAATGCAGCCTGAAATCAATGGAAAAGGATGAGGTAAATTTTATTTGCACCAGAACAATAAAATAGCTTGCTAACCATAGATCATTATAAGCCCTTACCTAAGGGACTTTTAACAAATTTCTAGAAATGTTTTCAACTGATAGCATACTTATAATAGGATCGATTACTTGAATTCATACTGATAAGGACTTAACACAAAGGTAGTTCTGCTATACCAAAACATACCTACATACACCTAAAATCATCATGTGATGAAAAATGGCATAATAAACACCACAGGACTACCAGGAGAAATGGCTCCTAGGACATGACACTCAAAAACTTTGTCAGTAATGTAATTAATAAAGTATGCATCCAGAACCTAAGTAAGTCTCCTCACTTTAAATGGTTAAAACATACATAAAGAACACAACAAATATGGCACTTTTCCTTGAAAAAGACTTCAACTTTGCTTGTGAAAAATGAATTTGCAAGGAGTTTCACCTAATGAATTATTGTCAAGTGAGGGAAGGATAGTCCTATGAATTGAAATGGAAAGTGGGGACACTGATAGGGATGTTGTTGGCTCATTATCCATAAAATGAGGTAGTAGGAATAAAGGCTTGAAGTGTATGAGTGTGTGTGTGTGTGCTTGCATGCCTGCATACATGTGCACATACACATACTACATATTGAATATGTCAACTGGGGGTAGTTTTTGTGTTCAACTATTGTTTCTCATGGATAGAGGTACAAATTCAGCATTTATTTTTTAAAAAAAGTACATTTTAAAGTAACATTTGAATAATATTTGTAATTATAGTCATTATTATTATTATTATTATTATTATTATTATTATTATTAAAACCACATTTAAATAACATGATTCTTCCAGATGTGGTGACATATGTCTGAATCCAAATGACTTGGGAGGCTGAGGCAAGAGTATTGTATGTTTAAGGCCAAACTGACCAATGTAGCAAGAACTACTATAAAATAAAAGTAAAAAGGACTGGGAGTATAGTTCAGGTGTAGAGCGCCCCTAGGTGGTTCAATCTCAGTACCATCAAAAATATGTATATGTACAAACATACACATAAATATATATGTGTATATATACATGTATGTATGTACATATAAAAATGCAGAACAAAGAATGAAAATGAATAAAATTAAGATACAAAACATTATTATCAGAATAGTGATCTTCTGTTTGTTAAAATCTTATTACTCCTCAATCTTCAATCTTTTATTTAGTTAAATATAGACCAGAGTTTCATATCTCAACCAATAAAATGTTTTTGAAATTTTGTGAAAAAGTTGAAATCAACAAATGTTTCGAAAAGTTAAAAAATAAGTTAAAGGTTTAATACCATCTAAGATAAGTAGTGTTTCTTTCTTGAACATTTCTGACTGGGGAAGGACTTTTTGTTTCCATACAGTGATCTACACCACTTTCCATATTCTTTCCTGAAAATTCCTGGTGTCCTACTTTGACATCTTATGTTAATCTCTTTTAAATTAAACTCCTAATTTACCAACAAAATAAAGCACTAGAAATAATTTAAACATTTAATCAGATGGTTGCCTCTAGGAAACGTGATCAGGAAACTTTAAGCTGAGCAATCTGGGTCAAATTTGATTCCACATTTTATCTAATCCATCTCAGAACCGGATCTTGTGTGCTTCTTTTTTTGCACACATCCATACAAATTTGCATGCACAGATGTATGGGGAAATAGAAGCACAAATACACACCCAGCCTCCAGGAATGGAAAGGCTGAGATTCAACCACATCTATAGGTCCAGGTTCTTCAATGGTGGGTGTATGGCACTTGTCATATGTAATGGTGAGGGCAGAGTGAATCTTCTTAAACTATTCCACAAGATGTGTATTTTACGACATTTCTTTTGCTTTTTAAAAAACTGTTTTGAGCAGTGGTGACTGAAAATTTGAGGGACTAGTAAAGGTTTAGTGTACCAGTATTCTATTTAGGAAACCAAATAAAACAATTTAAAGAACATTAATGATAGAAAATAAGAGCAATTACCTCCATAGTTTGAAGATTTTTAAATTATCTACAAAATATAATTTTTACACACTTTAAATCAAAGTTTTGGTGAAGACAAGTAACAAATATTAAATAATGAAAGCACATATTTAATATATTTGAATCTGTGTATATGTTTAGTAGCTTAGTTATATTGTTAGAGTGCCTAGGACAGATTCACAAGTTAATTCAAAACTAAGCTCTGTATGAGTGCCTGTGTTGAACATGATCTTTTTCTTTTATTCCTAATGCCTACTAGATGTTCTGACACATTTTTGAATGTTAATTGCTGAATGTTAATGAATATTTGTTGAATAGACCAGTAATAAGGACAACCATGTATGATGGATTACTTAACATATTAAGATAAGAAGTCTCAGGAAGGCTTTCTAGAAAAGAAGGGATGTTAAGGGAGAAGGAGACCTTGCAATAGGTTAGTAGCGGTACATGACAGCACCTAGGACATTTCCCGAAGCAGAGGGAGGCTAAGGTCATAGTGTGAGATGAATTGAGAGTCCTGTTTTCTATTTCACTTGATTGTGTAGGAGACAACACAACGTCTTTTCCCTGGAACACAATTGTGTGATCCTAGTGTACATGAAAGCAGCCCTTGGACAGAGAATTGTAGCAGCAGATTTCTATGTGTGTGTATAGAAAACAATGCAGCAATTTGTTAGAAGAATACTTCATAATTATTGTATTTCTGTATTGACCTGCTATCTGAAAACTAATGATTTGTTTATTTAACAAGTGCATATTAGAAGTGTAAATTGTGGCTTATGTATATCTTTGTTACCAAAATAAATAAATAAATAAAAATATCCTGCAGTATTAAATCTAAGGACTTGATACTCTTGAATATGAAATATCAACTTGCAACCAAGAAAGAGAATAACTGAATGATTAGTGATTTGCTTATTCTTCATAAATTGCTAGTCTGTTCCTGGTAAAATTTAAAAGACATTAAAAGCCTAAGCATGCATTAGAGAGTTTCTTTTTGTCTTGTGTACAATGAGTTATAAAGAGTTGTAAAATCACAATTGTTTTTTCCAAAGCTCACTGAAAATTACTTCTGAACATGTCCTTTATATGGGTTTCCATATTGAAATCAATATCCTGTGGGGCACCAATAAGAGATAGGTTAGTGCTGTGAGTTGACACTAATGATAACTCTAAGTTTTCCAATTAGAACTATTACAAGCCTTGTATATAGGAACTTTTGTCTGTTTCTACAAGCAGAAGTTAAATATCTTTGTGTGTGTGAAAATGAACAACTTCTGGCGATATGTCTCTCTTCAATACCCAGCAATTAAAAACTGGAATGCAGTTCAAACTTGAAAGCCAAAAGAAAGTATAACTGAACTGTTTGCATATTGTTACTTATTAAACACTTATTTACTTCACATTATAGCATTTCTGTGTTGCAATTAAATTATATTGTAGTATTGATCTGTTGTTTTATATAGCATTTCAAATGTGTATTTGTCAAATTGTGTGTGTATGCATGTGTACCTATGAATAAATTTATAAATAATCACAATTATTCTGGCAGGAAATTAGAATAAGAGATGTGTGCATGTGTGTGTGTTTCTGAGGATATAACCTATGGCTTGCATACTCTAAGCATTGGACAGAAATCTTCATTCCGATTTTAAAGGTGAGAAAACTGAAGACCAGGGTTATGAGTTAGCTTAATTGTGTGATAAGGTAAGTTTACTCTCCATGGACCAGCAGGAATACAACACCATTGTTCAAATCTGGACCTAGTCCCCTTTCATCCATAACTTGTAGATCTCATTCAAAGTGATTGTTTTTTTTCAAATCATATATGAATTTCCAATAAAATAAAAATATTATATCTCATTCAAATAATTGCAGTTTAAACTTGTAAACCTGAGAACAAACTTAAAGCTAGAATTTTTATTGGAATTCAGAAAACGTTTGCTAACTGATATATTTTAATATGTAAACATGTTATCTTGGAAAGAAACATTTAATTACCAAAAAGAATTGCTTTATTTTATGCATTGTAAAAATTAGGTGACTAAAGACTATTTGTGAGCCTTGCACTGAACCATGATAGATTTTTTCTTGGGGATAACCACATTCCTTATACCAATAAATATCTTTGGGGACAAGCAACTTTTACTTCCCTATTTTACTTTTATTCTATAAGATGTTTTAATAGTTTATGATGGCCACAATTTTATGGAATTTAATTATTTTTTCATTAATACATTAGCTTAAGTAATAGATTATTTTGTGTTGCTCTTTTTAATATAAATAAATTTTCTATATAACTTGCATTCCAATTTGGAAGTTAAAAATATATGCATGATAAATTTAGAAAGAATTGTGTCAGAATATTTTATTAGGAAAGATGTGCTGTGGCATTTATAGCAATATAATGTAATCAACATAAACTTTTTTGATAGGAAAAGCTGAATTTGTTTTTATGCAGTCTCCACTAAAAATATTTTTAGTGAAATCATGCTGTGAACACCAATTGTCATCTGTGGAGAGATCATAAGAATTACCCATTGGTTCTCAGTAGGACTATATTTTTCAATCGTAAAACTGGAAACTTTAATAAGATCATATGCATTTTTTCCTATTGTAGTGGAGGATAGATAAGGTTCATTTGAATGACTGTGTATGCCAGTTTGGAATATATTCTTGGTTTGCTTTTTGTTGTTGTTGTTTTTGTTTTAGGTCTCTTGGCAAATGTCTGAGAAGGTAGATACCGTCCGCAGTTTAATCTCTGATGTTATTCCACTAATTAAGCAGTGCTTAACACAAAATAAGATTCTTGCACATAGGAGGTGAGAAACAAGTATTGTTTAAAGAAATGAGTTGATTAAAAAGATTTTTAAAAATAATGACTCTCTTGCACATGAGTTACACAGAAAAATAAACCTCTCCAAAAATATATAATGTAATGCTTGTTTTTTTTTTTTGTTGTTGTTGTTTGTTTTTTTATTAACAGAACTGGAAAATTTTCATGGAAGTAGGATGCTGTGGTTCTGGTCAACTAGTAGGAATTAATTCCTATTTTGTGTTCTAAAAATGTAATCCATTTTGTATATATATATTCCAATATTTAGCAGTTGATACAGGTGGTTTTCTGACTTTTCAAGTGCAAAAGGAAATTAGATCACCTAGCTTATTTGGAAGAAGACTAATTACCTACAAATCAATCTCAATTAAATATTTTACATAATCATGTTAATAGAACCATATAAAACTGATGCATTATTTAAAGTGTATTTTAAATTCAAGATTGTCTATTAAATATGTATTCATTTTGACTGGAGGCATATTGTTATTATAAGAGGTTTATATTTGAATTCTTAATGTGTGGGTTATAGAATTTCATTTTACTATTCTTGGTGTTAGTACAATTGCAAAATATGCATTACTTTATGCAAGGTTGTTTCAGAAACTGTGATGGTATCTTTTCACATTAAAATAGAAAATCATCAGAATAATATTTAACTCAATGTCATGATTGAGTATTTATGAAAAAATCACAAAATTTTTGAACACAGGGACATATTATAAAGAGAAAAATTCTGTGCTTGTAGAAAAAAAAAATAAAAATGTTTTTTTAAACCACAAAATGAAAAATTGAAAAATTTCCATCCTAATGACCCTGTTGGTACTATATTAAGAGGCTTTTTCAAGATTCTGTAACCAAAGTGATATGGAAAGACTGTGTTCAGAAAGAGAGAAAGTAGTGCCAAATACATGAGTGTTCAGGGTGTCTGCTCAGGCATGTGTCTCTGTATGCCTCAGATGAACGGGGATACCACCTAGGAAGGCAATTTCTAGTATAGCCTGCTCTGGGTCTGTTACTCAGGAATTCTTATAGAATTCCACACACAATTCTCCTTCTATGTCTGGCAATTGAGAACATATTTTAAATACTGTAAATGTTGCAATTTCTCAACATCAGATAAACTCTGTTTTTGTCTATTTGTGTGTGTGTGTGGGGGTGTGTTTGTCAGCAAACTCAGGACCGATTTTATCATTTCTGCAAAAATCTGCATTCACTTAGACACCAGAAATCATGGCCAATACTTCATGACATTCTTGATTATCTTGGTGAAATGGTTGATATGGTCCCATGACTTTCCTATGAACACTATTTTTTAACTTTTTTTTTTAAGTTGTAGATTAACACATTATCTTTTATTTATTTATTTATTTATTTTTATATGGTGCTCAATATTGAACCCAGTGCCTCACGTATGTGAGGCAAGATCTCAACCACTGAGCTATATCTCTAGTATCCTATGAACACTATTATCACCTTGAACCTCATTTCTGTTTTGTCTATACTCCATATATTACAACAGATACATAGAGTAATATGACTAATAGTAGCATAGAATATTAAATAATAATGATAAATAAATAGTGAAAATAGTCCTTGAAATCTAAGAGACAAAAGAGTGGTTTTAAATATTATATTTGAATCATCATCATACCAAAGTCTAATTTGCCTCAAGACATAAATAAAATATTTACTAAAATTTAGACAATGATCTTTAAATGCTTTTTTCTTTTAACTATAATATTAAAAATTTCAATAAAGGTATAGTTCTGATTTAAGTAGGTTGAATGTTGTATAATATAAATTACTATCATAAAATTTGAAAGACATAATTTATACTCATCAAAAATACAATAGTTTAGATATCTATGCGTGACAATAAAACTTAAATTAAAAAAAATATGTCTGTATAAGAGATACAGTCCACTGGAGGAAGGGTGGAAGAGAGAAATAGGGAGTAGCTTCTAAATGTGTGTTTTTCAAAGTTTATGTATACTGAAGAGATTGTAGTTGGTGATTAAACCCTTGGGCTGCAGGAAGTATCACCATATCTGGTTTTGTTTCAAGGTTTCTAGCAACTTTAAGCTGTCAGCTCAAGACATAATAGTAATTCCCTTCATAAATATTCCTTAAGACTCTTGTGGTGGTCTGTTTTTCCTCTCTCAGGGTCCCAAGCATAACTACAGCCTCCTTCTTTCCTAGTAGGGAACCAGCTGAAGCTTAATCACATTCCTCTATGCCCACATACTATATGTTATACTTCAATGTGATCCTTGTTTTATTTCTACCACATGAATGCATAAACAGTCAGGTGTTTATTTAACAGGATGTCAGCAGCTATTCAATGTACATGGGAACAAGCGTGCTCACTGAATCAGGCATGTCCTTCCTCTCCTGTCATATTCTACACTGGGCTCTATATGCTTATACTTTTGGTCTTAATGTAATGCTCCTCATTAAGATGCAATGTATCTGTAAAAAGCTAAATAAAAGTTCAAACTGTATTTCCAGAAATGAGTGAAGTCAGGATCCAGATAGTGGGCAGACTTCAATTACAGTACCCACTGTAATAAACAGGCACAAATGGCCAGGACTTCATTAATAATTAAAGCTTTTTCATTTTTATTCTGATTTCCAATTTAGGATCAATCAGAAAAGTCTAAAATCTCATAGGCTGCACCACTTTGGTTCATCCCACCAGGAGCTTTCCAAAGCCAATATCTTCTAAGCCGACTACAACTGAAGACTTTAGTTTTCACTATGAAGCTCTTCCAGTCTTTTCCTTATTTTTGTGTATGACAAAATGCAAACATTTAAATAGCCTTTGCTTGTTATCAGCTAGTTAGTCTTTGTTTATTTCCAAGGTTTATAAAATCAGGAAGTACTAAAGATCAGTTGATTTATTCTCTTATAAAATAATTTTGATCCTGTATTTCTAAAGATTTTTGTAACTAAGGATTGAACCCAGGGTACTTTACTGGTGAACTATATTGCCAGTCTTTTTATTTTATTTTTGAGACTGGGTCTCACTAATTTGCTGAGGTTGGCCTCAAAATTAAGATTGTCCTGCCTCAGTTTCCTGAATCACTGGGATTTCAGACTTGTGCCACCAAGTCCTGCTATATGAATTGTCATTATTATTTTTCATGGTGGAGACCAGGAATAGAACCCAGGACCACTTAACAAACTAGCCACATTCCAGCCCTTCTTTTATTTATTTATTTTTAAATTTGTTCTAATTAGTTATACATGACAGTGGAATGCATTTTGACACATCATTCATAAATGGAGTATAACTTCTTATTCTTCTGGTTGTACATCATGTAGAATCACACCGGTTATGCAATCATATACGTATATTGGGTAATAATGTCTAAGTCATTCTACTTACTTTTTATTTTGAGAAAGGGTCTTGCTAAATTGTTTAGGCCCTCACAAAGTTGTTGAGGTTGGCAGCTTTGAACTCACATTCCTCCTGCCTCAGGATTCAAAATTACTGGGCTTTCCCAGCTCGGGCCACCATGCCTGGCTGCTATATGTATGTCTAACTGAGAATGTTACCACTAGACTAAGAATATTCAAATTTTCAAAATTAAAGACTTGCAGAATTCTTCATTGTACCAAGCATATTTTCTACTCATTATTATCTATATATGATACAATTATTCTTCTGGACATATCATAATTATCATTATTTTCTGAAGTTTATAAGAAATACATTGAGAACATGCATATATATATATATATATATATATATATATATATATATATATATATATATAGTCTATTTCTGAAATTTTGTAAATTTTCCAAGTTCTTTTATGTCTGAAAACCCATATTTTCTCACATATTTGATCATTTTGAAGTTGGAATCAATCTCATTTTTAAATAGTTTGCCATTGTGTTCTCATGTCCATCTGCTCAAAAAATAAAATGAAATGTAGAAAAATATTTCTCCTTAAAAATTATCTTTTCCATTCTCTTGGCTTTGAATTTTATTATTACCCAAAAAATTCTACATATGGTTTATTTAATTAGTTAATGAATTGGTCATCTTTATCTGTTAATCTATCTTATATTTATTTATTTTCTTTATTTTTGTTCTACAGAATAGGATATATCCTTGTGATACATCCTTGGTTTAGTTAGTTAAACTGTCAGCTTTATCTTAATTGCCTTTTTTCCTCATTCAATTTAGCAATTCTTATTTGTTTTTATTTTAGCATCTTAACTTAAGGTAAATATAGAAAAATTTTTTATTCCATAAATTTATTTAAATTTTATTCTATATTTATTTAATAAATATATTAAAGCATCACCTTGCAAGCAAAAAATCAATTTTTAATTGAAATTACTCTATTTTCTCTGATTCTTGTGATATTCAGCAATAAATCATTATTCTATTTGTTCATTAGTCTATTTGCTCCTGTTCAGTTCTAGTTTTTGTGTTGTTATTGACATCAAATATGAAAGAAACAAGAAAGAAAGAAAGAAAGAAAGAAAGAAAGAAAGAAAGAAAGAAAGAAAGAAAGAAAGAAAGAGAAGAGAGAATACAGAAGGGCTTCAACAGCAGGCTGATGGAGAGATACATTACAAATTGTTTTAGAGGCTGAGTAATTATTCCCATTTCAGCAGGGTGCCACATCTTGTGTGTGGCTGGGATGGTTTGATGTGCTTTCCAGGCAGGTCAAGGACTCTTGTGCCTCTAAAGGGAGTAAGGACTGCATCCTTCTTGCATTTGCCTGTTGGTAGGAGCTATTTATTTTACTTTTTGTCACTATCTGATGTGTATTTATTGGGTTACTGAAATGCATTCCTGCTTTATTTTTTGTTTCTCAGTACCACTATTGTGAGTCGTCCTGGAAAAAAATCAGCAAAAGTCTTTATAGTAGAATAAAAATATTTTCTTTGTTGACAGCAAAGAAGTTAGAAATACTCCACTTTGTTTGGAAACCTTTAATTTAGTAAGTTGCCCCAGTGATTTTTGCCAGTACTCCTCTGTGGTCCTGTATTTATAAGGTCTTTCTTTGGACAGAGAAATGTTCGCCTTTAATATGTAGGGCTGTTGGTCTGAACTGTCCCCTGCCTCTTTCACCCCCTGTCAGTGTTTTTAGTGCTCCAGGAATTCTCAGAATGTTTTGGCCACTGTTGGTGTCCAATGTTATTATTCTCATTTCTTTTTTTAAAAATATTTGTGGTTTCTTTTTTTTTAATATCCTCTTTGACATGTCAAGGGGAGTTATATCAGAAAGATATATTTAAGTGGTCTTTTGGATTTTAACAATAAACACTTTCTTTTTTTAATTCACACCACACTCTACCACTGGACTGGTGTGGCTTTGGTGCCAGCTGTCCTCCCTTAGTGATGAGGGCTACTGAGCTCCACTGGCCAACATTTCCTCAAAGTTGTTGTAGTAGTTCATTGACAGCCACACTTGGAGTTGAGAATATTATATGGAAAAGTTTTGAGATAATGGCCTTTACATATAAACTTATAAAAACATTTTATGTTTGTGATTCTGATTCACTGCTTTACCTCCCTGTGATTTTTTTTTTCTCATTCACTGTCTTGAGAAGCATGAAGACTAATTTTAACCTGAGGTCAAATTATTTACTGTATGATCTATATCTTTTAAAATACTGTGAATGTGAGAATATCACATGGATGCTACTCTGGTTCAGCACATCCAGGTGAGTGTTTGAAAAGCATCTAATTTAGTAAATCAAACTATAGACAGTAGAGTCCTACAGGATCTCTGGATTGGCATTATAAATACATATGGTTGGACAATGGCCAGGTAATTAAACTTGATGTAATAGATTTCATAAAATGTTGTTGGAGTCACTAACTTCTGCATGTCTTGTTAATTTAAGTCTCTGTAGGTGCTTTAATCACACAGAGTCAGAGTGTAAGTTCAGTTATAAATTAGTTCCAAGACAAAGGCTCATATATCTCACTGCTAAAGGACAATAGGGGAAAATTCCCATTCAATGTTCTTGTGTTAGTGATATTGATCATACTAGATAATTCAAATTAGAGAAATAAAGTGTGTGCTTGGTGAAAAAAATAAATATAACTCCAGTTCTATTTCCCATCAGAAAACTAAACTTTAACAGTTCCTTGTGTATTTTTCAAGAACCTCTATCTGTTCACTCAAAGGTCTATAATATAATTATGTATAGACTATAAATAAACAATACACATCTTTTAAAAGCTTATCAATTTGTTATGAATATTTCCATGACAACTATGCGAATATAAGCTTTATATTTTAAGTAATTTAATTCAAGAATAATATTGAGAGAATTTAACAAAGAAATAAATACTCAAGATTTAAGTGTATATGATAACTGTGAAGAGTAAGTGAACAACTTAAGTATGCAAAGGATTACTCTCCTTGATCAAAAGACCTGAAATTATAGAGAGGTACAACTCAAGAATTAAAAATATAGTGATAAAGGGAACTTGAATATAAATTTTAAGATTATGTACTGTATCCCACAGGGAGAAAAATTATACAGAAAGATCACTTCAGAGAATCATTCTAGAAAATTACTGAATTTCAAACACAAATCAATAGATATTTCATAACTATTTCACACACACACACACACACACACACACACACACACACCCTTGTATAATATGTAAGAAACATACTATTCCACACTGCCTATTCATGCATGTTTAGATTTTTCTAGTTGGTTGTGTTAATTTTCTGTTGCTACATTACAAATTACCACAAACCATTGCATACAAAACAGTCATCACAGTTGCTTATGTGTGTGTTTATAAATAGCTATTTATATGCAATAATATTATAAACTTTTAAGTGCCACCTTTTTGAAGAAACACAACTTCTACAATATTACATGATGTTACATTGTGTCACAGCAGTGCAATTTTTAAAGCACCCATTTAGCTTGTGCACTCAAGAAAGATCTAAATAGAGGTTACAGAGTTCTCTCCTTTTCAAGTATAAGAGGAAGAAAATGCTTTCCATTTTCCAAAGTGCAAAATGACATTTCAACAAGAGAAACTTGGTGGATCTCAAGAACACCTGCAATTAAGGCAGATATCATTCAGCACAGACAACCAATGGGTAACTATTGAAAACCAGGGAGAAAAAAAGACACCTGGAAGATGGCAGCAGGATGTGAGATGTCTCTGACAGTCCTGCACTGAGTCTTCTCTCTTGTCATATGGCCTCTTCTCTCTTGTCACACACCACTCTTCCTGATCCCTAGTCATGTATCCCATTCCTGATTGTTGTACCTTCTCTTTACACTGATCAGGTTACCTTCCTTATGTCCCTAACCACTACACCCTCCAGCCACCTGAATGCAAGGTTTCCACTTTACATCTGATCAGGGTGCCTTGCTCTACACCTGGGTGCTGTGCCTCCCTCTGCAGCTCTGTTGTGAATTTGCTTTATACCTGGAGGCCGTGATTACCATTTCCTGTGTACAGATCTCTGTGCCTTCACCCCATGCCTAAATGCTGGGCCTCCTCCTGTGTCTGATGCTGAGCTTTCTCTCCATATCTGATCACTGACACCTGGAAAATGGAGGGAAACGTCCAATATGGTATCTTAAAAAAGAAATTAGATATTCGAAAAAGAATTGCAAATCAATTCTTTAAAGGTAAGTTTAGAGTTTCTTTATGAGCTGGATTTTATCATGAAATTTAAGAAGGATGTGACCGAATATGTGATTTCATTTCCTGTATAATATCTTTTCCAAGTAAATTTCATAATGTTTAATAAATTTACAAATTTCATAATGATCGGAATGTATATGCCATTATTACATTATACAGTGGCAATAACAAAACTGATTAATATTTTTTGGTGATAATTTGGTAATGGAAAGGGTCGATTATGAGGAGTTTGATTAGTTCTCATGGGAAGGAGGGAAAGAACAAGAAGGACAGAGGAAAAGAAGGATGGAGGAAAGGGATAGATAACAAAAATATTTTTCATAAAATTATATGTAAACCCAATAAGTTTTGATGAATAATAAAAGTGGATTTTATTAAGAAAATAGTGTCTATAGATTTATAATATTAAGCTATAGTATCACATTGAGTAATGCCACTTTGTCTCTGTAGAAAGTATATGTAGAATGCCTTATATTGATATTTTGTTCATTTACTATTTATTTTCTTTGGGGTCTTTTGTTAAGTACACAAGACTGAGTTAAAAACATATTTATGGGACTTATAGTCTGGTAAGATATCAGTAAAATTCAAAGTGATATTATCATTCAACCTGGTAATTGCTAAAGCAGTAAAACCCAGATGTGTTAGGATCCCTTGCTCAATGTCTTTCCAGGTGCCTTCCCTTCCCCTGTTGTCCTCCCACCCCTAAGCCACTTGCTCAACTCTTCCCATTTCCGCTCTGCTCTTATTACTTATTATTACATTATCATTCTATACATAAGTGGGGTTCACTGTGCTGTATTTGTACATGGACTTAGCATAATTTTGTATATTTCATTCCATTGTGCATCCCCACTGAACAATTTATGGGATATGGAGGTATGAATATGACATAATGAATCCCACCCTTGTATGTAAAATCATAATGTACCAATAAAAAAGGATCACTTTCTGTAAGAAGTTTAAGATACACTTATTTAAAAAATTTCTTTCTATTAAGAGAAGTGTTAAGCTCCAAAGTGAAGTTATAGATCAAGAAGTTCCACGGACTACTATGGAAATTTCACTTATTAATTTATTATAATTACTTGCACAGAACTTTCTCTTAAAATTGCCAAAACTATCTTATTACTTTGTGTATGTGCATGTGTTGTTTGCTTGTGTGTTTCAATTGCCCACAACAAGGGTTATACACATGTAATTCTTATTTTGACTATTTCATATTTTTAAAATTGTCATTAGTATACAGAAGAATTTATCTGTTTATCATAAATTTGTCAGTTTTACTAGGGAATACCATGTCTGGATAAAAAAAAAATAAGTGAAAATCTAAAATAAATCAACTGTAGCATAAATTCAATCTAGTGAGTCACATCACTGTTTAACTAAAGTGAAAATCTTGCTTGGTAGATTTGATGCCTACATTTACAACAATAAATTTAATCACCTATAGTAAAATAAAAAGACACTTTCCCTAATGGAGCAAGCTTAAAATTTTTAACCAGACATCTAATAGAAATGACTTTCCAAAATTTAAGGGATTATATTTCTGGAAAATCATTTATCCATGTCTAACTATAAGTGGAGAGGGACACCATGGATTTCTTTCATATCTACAAAACTTCTTGCATCAACTGAGGTAATAATCAGAGGAAAATGGAAGCAAGAGAGCTCTGGAGAGCCCTCAAAATCCTTGAAGCTTCTGCTCTCACCCTCTTAAGATGCTGCCCTAAACATGCCTGAGAAGCATCACAGCCTCTCCTCCTACAGATGGTGATAAGGAGGATAAGACACAGCAGCCACTCACCTGAGACATCAGACAAAACAGCTGGCTGCACCCAGCACTGCATGTGAGTGAGGCATCTGTTAGAGCCACCAGATAATTACAACTCAATCATGTGTGACCCAGCAGAACAGCAGCTCATCCCACAGAATCATAAGCAAAGAAAGTGAATATTGTTTGGGGCCAGCAAGTCAAGGCTCACTTTGTTTCAAAACAAAAGCTGATACTGAAGAAAAGTTGTTAGAAGGAAAGTTCTGAAAATCTGGAATTTTTTGCTCCGTTTTGATTCCTCAGTTATCCAATGTGTCCCCCATTTGCACATTCATGTACCATATAGAACTGTAGTGCCAGCCTCACGTTACTGAAATGATCTCATTCGGAAGATTCTGCCTCAGAGCAATGACTTTTAAATAGTTACTAGAATCCTGGCACATGTCTCCTGTGAAGCTCCCAAGGCGATTGGGCAAAACTAAATCAGTTCCCCAATCAGCAGTGCAAGAAGTCAGCACAGTTGGAGTCTCTTTCTGTTGCCCTGCAACACAGAACCAGCTGCAAGGGGAGGAATCCTGGGGCTTTAGAGACCCTAGGGGGAAAATGAGGACATGAAAAACATCACAGGTGTTCCAGTACATCTCCAAGGACAAGGGACTGTGGCATTCTAAGGGTCATAGAGCAAAACTCCATGCTTTCTTCACTTTCAACACTTCAAGAGTTCCATTGAAACTAAAGTTTATAAATTTCCTACTCATATTTCACATAAGGTAAAATATATTTCATTCTCTTTACCCTAAAATAAATAATTCTTTCTATTCTGCTATAATCTGTTAAATATTTTAAATGATGATTAAGGAAATATGTTTTATCGATGTTCAGAATATGTAGATTTATACATTTACATGAATAAATGTTAGTTGGAAAAAGATGTGAAGTTTATTTTTAGTTGAATTGTAGTGTGATCTATTATGATTTTCTTTAAAACAATATTTGGATATAAAGCATATTATACAAAAATTTACAGTGGATGAATTACAACCAAATTTTAGTTCATACTCAAGACTCCTGATTTGCAGTTACAACAATACTATATTGCAGAGATTGGAGTATATTTCTATAAAAATAAAGAAAAAAATAATTCCGATTGTTTTCTAGAAAAATGGATTTATTGATACAATTGAAACAAACATCCTTATCAGAGTATTTTATGGATAATAATATATGTCTTGGCAATATTATTGAATATCTCAATTGCCTATGATACCTTTTCTGTGTGAAAATGGTAATTTCATTTTAAAATACTGTTTCATTCATCCCGATTTCACTTCTAAAATGGCATACTTTCTGTTGATTTCTGACTCAAAAAGCAGGTAAAATTGAATCTCATGGTTGATTTTCTCTTTCTGCTATGATAAATAACAGCTTTAACTTATATTCAAGTCTCAATTATGAAAACTTGATATTTAATAAAATTACAGAAAATGACTTGGATTTTATTCAAAACTTGATAAATTCATTAAAGAAAAATTGAAGATATATTCCAAAGAATAATTCAAAGGTGTAAAGATAATTGTGTCACTCTTACCGCTTAGATATGGCTTGAGTTTATCCCCCAAGGTTCATATGCTGAAGTTTGGTCCACAATTCAATGATTTTGAGAGGTGGTAGAACCTTTAAGGAATGGAACTTGGAGGAGATACCTAGGTTACTGGGGGAACCACATCCAGATGGAGTTTAGGTGGTTCTTATGGGGCCTTTGATAATTCCCTCAATAGTGGGTTATTATAATAAGAGTCTGATTCTTGAACCTCAATGGCTTTCCTTCTCACCTTATCACTCCTCATGTTCTCCATCCCTTTGATATCATTCCTCACAAGGCTCTTATCAGAGACCAGACAGATGGGGCACCTGAACTTGGACTTTCAAACTGCAAAAATGTGAGCTCTACTATTTAAATGCCCAGTCTCAGGCATTTTGTTAGAGCAAAAGAGATAGACTAAGACAAATACCAACTCAGGTACGATAATGTCCTCCATATTACAGAAAAGAAGGAAGGGAAAAATGCTAAAATTGCTTTGATAAAACAAAAGTCTCTTATTGGCCTATTCATGTTACTTTTGCTCTCAGTGATATTATAATGGCATGGGTTTCACATATGTTGACTCTGTTTAAATTGATAATGATTTATATGTTACACACACACATACATGCACCCGCACACACAGCAACAACAGCACAAAAACAATCACTAGCTTAACTTACACATGCATTTCCAAATGAGAGCTATAAAACACTCAGAATTTACTTTAAAACTGAGAGCTATCATGACTCTAAAGTAACCAAACCATTACTCTTCTTTCTGTAGGAAACAATTAACTATTTTATCTAATGGTTTCTTCAGTTTTTCATGCTATTCTGCATTTGAATATGGCAATTGATATTTGCACTCCAAAATTGCTTACCTAGCCAAATAAAATATCTTTGGGTCATCAAAAATATGGCATAACCATTCTAACATTTTGGATTTTTGTTTTTTTTGGAAAATACCATAATTGTAACAAATATATTCTCTAATTTGTGTTTCTACTTTAATTTTTATTTTCATTTCTTTATCTTATATGATTCCCAGGAAAATGATTCTCAATTCAAAGCAATTTTGCCCCCTCAAGGGCATTTAGCAATGACAGGAGTCATCTCAGCTTCTTGGTAGGAAGAGAAATGCTCTTGGCACCTATTGGAGAGAGGCCAGGGGTACTGCTAAACATCTTGCAATGCCCAAGGCGGTTCCCCACAACAAAGAACTATCTAGTTCAAAATTCCAACAGTGGCAAGTTCAAAAACCTTTCTTTCAGGGAATATGATTCCCTAGATAATAGTTAAAATTATACTATTTAAATGAAGGAGATAAATTATACTATTTAAATGAAGGAGATAAATTCCTGACATGAAAAAATGCTTCAAGAGGCACTTTTGCAACTTTCTTTGTTAAACTTCCAGAATGCCACACACTTCGGTGATAATTACCCACTCATGAGAAACATATCTATATTTAGTTCTGGAAATATGGCACACTTCAAATGCTTTGAGTGACTCTGACAATTATGTAGGACTACTGATATGCAATAAACAAAATATCTTACACCCAAGAAACTTGTGGCATTACCTCCTCTGTAGTCTCACAGCATATTTTGCAAACTCACATCAACAGAACAATTCATCATTTACATGATCTTTTATATTTCCCCTTAACACACACATACATACACTACATATACACACTCCTAACTGGGCTATTACTCACAGGAAAAACAAACTAGTTTTCACTATTGCAATCTTTATACAAAAAATCCACTTATTTTTCCCTTTTTCTAACCGACAGACATCCTATGAATTATGACTAATTCATTGAATTTGTCTTCTCTAATCCACAAGTTAGTTTTATGAGCAAATCTATGGGTCCTTCATTTTTGTGCTTATCAAGCACCAAATTGAAATTGTCTATTTATATCTGTTATTTCCTTAAAGACATTGGATTTTTTAATTTCTTATTGTATCAGTACTATTATCATAGTTCTCAGAATATGTAATGGGTTCCTTCTCTTTTGGATGATTTAAAACTCAATGAGTATAGCGTAAAAATGATAATATTATTATGAACCCAATGTAGAAAAAAATTGGTATCATCTACCTACCTTATTTTAAGATGTTTTTTTTGGTAAGAAAATAGCATATCTTTAAGTTAAGATTTAATATTATTCTCTAAGGGAAGGAGAGAAGGAGAAGAGGCATGAGGGTAAGAAACATGGTGGAATAAGATGGACATCATTACACTAGGTACATGTATGACCACACATATAGTGTGACACTACATCAGGTACAGCCAGAGAAATGAAAAGCTGTGCTGCAATTGTGTACAATGAATCAAAATGCATTCTGCTGTCATATATACCTAATTAGAATACATAAATAGATAAAGTTTAAAAAATACACCATAAAAATATTTAATATTATCAGTAATTTTTGTTTTTGTGAATTTAGATTTTAATTTAAGAAAATATTTATCTTTCAGTTGTAGTTGGATGCAATATTTTTATTTTATTTTTATGTGGTGCTGAGGATTGAACCCAGGGCCTCACATGTGCTAGACGAGCTCTACCGCTGAGCCACAATCCTAGCCCCTAGATTTTACTCTCTATTATCATTTTAAATAAATGTAAGTATGTAATCATCAATAAAGAGAACACATTTATTTAATTTTCTTCTTCTAAACTGGTGTGGTTTTATTATCCTTTTCTCAATTTTTAAGTTTTTTTTTTTTTTTTTATTTGTTCTACTTAGATACACATGACAGTAGAATGCATTTTAACACATCATACATTCTTCTGGTGGTACACCAGCCATGCAATCAAATATGTCCAATTTATTCTGAAGTCCTTCCTACCTCCAGTTACCCTCCTTTCCCTTCACTCCCCTCTCCCTAATCCAAAGTTCCTTTGTTTTCCCTAGTCCCATCCCCAAACTGCTCTAGTTGTGAATTGTTATCCACATATCAGAAACAAACAAACAAACAAACAAAAAAACCATAACATTGAGCCTTTGGTTCTTTGGTATTGGCTTACAAGCTTAGCAAAATATTCTTCGGCTCCATCCATTTACTGGCAAATGCTATAATTTTATTCTTCTTTAAGGATGAGTAATATTTTATTGTGTATATCTATTGTATGTTTTTATTGTTTCATCTGTTGTAAAGCATCTAGGTTGGGTTCCATAGTTTTGGTATTGTGAATTGAGCCACTATAAACATTAATGAGGCTGCATATGCACACTGTAGTATGCTGATTTAAGTCCTTTTGGTGTAAATCAAGGAATGGGATAACTGGATCAAATTGTGGTTCCATTCCAAGTTTATTGAGGAATCTCCATACTGCTTACCTTAATGGCTGCACCAAATGCATTCCCACCAGCAATGTATGAACTTTCTCACATCCTCACCAGTATTTATTGTTGCTTGTATCCTTGATAATTGTGATTCAGACTGGAATGAGAGGAAATCTATTTAGAGTAGTTTTGATTTGCATTTCTCTAATTGCTAGAGATGTTGAATATTTCTTTTCATATATTTGACATCAATTGTATTTTTTCTTCTGTGAAGCGTCCAGTTCCTTAGCCCATTTATTGATTGAGTTATTTTTTGTTTTGCTTTTGGTTTGTTTTTTTGTTTGTTTTTGATGTTAAGTTTTTTGAGTTATTTGTCTATCCTGGAGATTAGTGCTCTATCTGAGGAGCATGTGGTAAAATTTTCTTCCATTCTGTAGGCTCTATCTTCATGTTATTGATTGTTTCCTTTGTTGTGAAGAAACTTTTTAGTTTGATTCCACCCCATTAAATGATTCTTGATTTTACTTCTTGTGCTTTAAGTGTCTTGTTAAGGAAATTATTTCTTAACTGATATGGTAAATATTGGGGCCTAATTTTTCTTCTACTAGGCACAGTGTCTCTGCTCTAGTACTTAAGTCTTTGATCAATTTTGAGTTGAGTTTTGTGCAGGGTGGGTGATAGGAGTTTAGTTTCATTTTGTTACATATGGATTTCCAGTTTTCTCAGCACCATTTGTTGAACAGGCTATCTTTTCTCCATTGTATATTTTTGGTGTCTTTGTTTAGTATGAAATAACTGTATTTATGTAGATTCATCTCCGTGTATCCTATTGTGTACCCTTTGGCCCTTGTGTCTGTTTTGGTGCCAATACCATGCCGTTTTGTTACTATGGATCTGTAGTATAATTTATTTTCTGGTATTATGATAACTCCTGCTCCTCTTATATTGCTAAGGATTGTTTGGCTATTCTGGGTCTCTGATTTTTTTTCAAAGAATTTCATGATTACTTTTTCTAATTCTATGAAGATTGTCATTTGGATTTTAATAAGTATTGCATTAAATCTGTACAATTCTTTTGGTAGTATGGCCATTTGGACAATGTTAATTCTGCTTATCCAGGAGTGTGGAAGATTGTTCCATTTTCTAAAGTCTTTTTATATCTCTTTATTTAGTATTGTGGAGTTTCCATTGTAGAAGTTTTTTTATGATTTCTGTTAGGTAGATTCCCAATTATTTTATTTTATTTTATTGAGGCTATTGTGGATGAGGTAATTTTAACACATTTATTTTTTAGCAGGTTATACCAGAAGCCATATTTTAGAAGTATCTGCATACAACAATATGTATGTGTGTGCATTCTTTCCCTTAGATATTTTATGTGCATCTGCACGATTGTTCTGCAACATAGTCATGTTCCCTAAAAAAATCATAGACTATTTAACATGGATTTTTGAAAACATTTTTTCTCACTCACACAATACAGATCTTTCCATTTAAACACATTTTTTTAACACATTCACCTTAACTCTACATAGAATTCAGCATTTGCTTGAACACATTCTTTCAAAAGCTTTATATCTATCCATGTATCTATCCATCTGCCTCCATTTCATAATTATAAACAACATTGCAATGTCATAATTTCCCATGCATCTTTGCATAATCATGTGAATGTATAAACACACACTTATATTTTTTCAATAATATTTTTAGCAAAAAATGTTTTAAAAATTTACATAGATATTGCCAAATTACTCTAAAAATATGGCAATTTATTTTTCCTCTAATGTCTCTGCAAAGTAACAACTATTGCATACTGGCATTTTTTTGTTATTTCAATTACTATTGAAATATAAGATTTTTGTATAATTAACTTTTTTTAATATCCTGCTGATGTGATTCTTGCATTTTTATTTAATCATAGGGTAATTTATTGCTAATTTATTTTTGTAAAAAAATATGTGATAAAAAGTACTTTAATGTTTATAAAGGATTTTATAAATATTTCATTTATTTTTAAATTAAGTTTAGCATGATTGATGTCTGTATTTTCAAATGATTATTCATTTGTATTAATGTCTTAATTCTTTTTGGATGGGGGTATCATTGAATGTTTCCAGTTTTATGATAGATTTATTTACCATTTTCTTTGTCTTTAGTATGGGGATAATGTGCTATTTTACAATTTCCAACATTATGACCACACCTGGTTCTCCATCTGAACACCACTCTGTATCTCAGGTAATGCGACCTCTTTTACTCCTGAAAGTGGCCCTTGAGAATTCCATTTACATTATTGCCCACACCATCTGCATTTTCATGTCCCTTCAGATTTTGTTCCTTACACCCACCTCAAACCTGTCCATTTTCTTTATACACAGGTTTCTGCTGTATACATATTTAATGCTGTCAGATTTTTCTTTTTTTTTTTTTTTTTCAAAATCAAGTCCATATTGAACTTTAAAGTGATTTTATTGTAAATGAATTACCTATTCTCTCACTCTCTGGCTACTTGGTTTGAATTTTCATATTTTTGATATAAAGTAATTCCCAAAAATGCACCTCTTAAACAAAAGGAACATCATAATAATATAAATCGGTTCTAATGAGTTAAAAGACCCTTCTGGCTCAGAATGTAAATTGGTTACATTCTGGCACAGACACTGTTTTTCATTGCTGTTATTGCAAATTTTGGAATTTTAAATAATCATTCCACAAATACCTTGAATCTGGTTTAATTTAGTTCACCATATAAAATATAGTAAATCAAAAACTAAGATTACATCTATGTTAAAAGTTGTACACCTTACTAATGTTGTAGTTTGGGGAAAATTCCTTAATTCTATGTTGCACTTTCATCCTTTGTAAAAAGAAGATATAGTAGTGCTGACATCACAATGGTGATGATTACATGAGCATGAATTTATTGCAAATGGCATGTAATGACTGACACAGAGCAATTTTCAACAAGTGTTCCTGGTAGTATCTGTGGTAAGTATACTGATAGTTGCTATGGTGACTTGTAGTCACAGACTGGCAAAATTACTGGTAGCTTTGTGGTGATCAATTCTGGGTATTTGGCAGAACTACATTCAAAATGCCTAATCACCTTATATTCGTTGATCATAGCTAATATGTGTACAATTAATTTTTTAGTAGATGGCAAGCAAGATATAGCCATCTGAGATCAGCTGGAAATCACATATCAGGCAGAAGGGAAAATTGTTGCCAGAGGAAAATCATTTGACCTCATAAATTCACAGTGGGTTAGCAGAAAGGAACAGGAACAAGGATCTCATATCATTAACAAATCAAGTCATGTAAGGGAAAATTAGGACACTATTTCTTATCTGAAGATGAAAACTTCCTCACTATTCTTTAGGATTCGGTATTAAATTTAATTATTTCATTAGGGTGTCTACCTCAGAACTTAGATTCAACTTAGCTGTATGTATTGAAAGTCCAGCCAAAAAACAAAAAGACATATTTTTCTTCTAAGAAACGTCTTAGGATTGGCAGAAGACCAAAGATTCAGTCCTATGACAGTATTAATTTTCAGGAATTTATTTATTTATTTGGACTTGTTTTACCAGTGTATTATACTGTTCTTACAAGCTTCCTACTGAATTTCATTTAGGTACTATGCTTCCATACTACATAACCACACTACAGGCAGGAAGAAACGGGAATGGTAACTGGTAAAATACATGTGCTAGCTGTACCGTTTGTAAGGAAAGCAATATCTTTCCTGGGAACTACAGCTGGCCAACACTGACCCACCTACATCAAGCAGACTCTTGTCTGACAGAATTATGACACTGTCCTCTAGCTGTTCCCCTGCCTCGTGTCTTGGCCCTGCAATCTCTTACCAAGGAAACTGGTAAGCATTTGTTTCCTACAAAAATAATGTACTGAATATTTCAGGCTTTTTAAGACATATTTCTTGAAGGCCTCCTTCCTCCAAGCTCTTCAGATCTGCCCCTGCATACCCCAACTACCACAGGCAACACTGGAATAAACAAGTGAAGCTACACCTCAGTAAAACCTTACAAAATCAGACAGCAGTCCAGGTATCCCTCTCTTGCCATTGCTGATCCCAATTCTATAATATTAATCACTTTCAGTATCCAAAATCAGTTAATATAAGAGTTTTCAATCTGAAGCATGTGACATGAAGTAAAATTCTTCCTCCACTGACTGGCACATAACCTTCTAGACTTCATATTACAAAGTTCATTATAATATGTTATGATAATGTTTATGTGTTTGATTTTCCTCAATAATAAGCTTGTTCACACACTCGAATATACTAATGAAAAATAATTTCCAATATTCAGTCTAGGACTTGCCATAAAATTTCTCAAGTAATTTAATTTTGCCTGGAACCACAGTAGGGGACATTTAAAACTTATTTTGTATTATCCTTTTTCTCTACAGCTTTTAGATATTAAATTCCTCATCTTCAACCATACTTGTCCAAGTATATTAGCTGTTCCCCATTCTCACCTTCCTCCCCAAGTACTAAATGAAGATGTTAAAATGTTGTGAATTTTTTTTCCTCCAAATCCACAGCCTTTGCTGCAATAATTCCTGTAGGCTTCATGATTGTTAGTTAGACAATATTGTATACTTTTGCATTCTTAACAGTGCCATTTTGCATTTAATGTTTTGATTATATAACTTTAAAGCTATTTCAGGGCTCATTGCAGATAACTTTAGTCTTCTTCTAAATCCATGTTCTGATTCATTTCAACTGTTGTCATTTCCAACTCTTCTATGATTTTCTGTCAGGGAGAGGATGACTGAACTTTCAAGGATCCCCTTCCAGGATTTTTTTTCCCTCACAGATGTATCACATTTTGAATGAACAAAGGATTTAAGTTTTCATTTTTTCCTTTGTAGACTATACATGAGATTCAATTATCTACCAAATTCCAATATTTCAAACAATATATATAATGTGAATGTGTTTTTTTCTTAAATGACAATTTCAAAAATTTCAAAAGTCTATGGAGTTTTCTCTTTATCCTTAGTCTTTAGAAACTTTGCCAAGGTTTATCTAAAGTTGATCCTTATTCTATATATCCTTCCTTGAACTCAGAAATTCTATTTGACTTCTAAATCAGAGTATTTTGCACCCCAAAATGAAATTTTATTTTCCTCTTCTGCATTATGCATCTGTTCTTTGTTTTCTGGGAACCTGTGCTGCTAACATGATAGGTTGAATAAACACACTCTCTAAGTCTTCCTTCTTCTTCCCACAATTGCAAATTGAAAATTGTGGGCTTTCCATAGTAGAAAATATGGATTTTTTAAAAAAAATATCTTGCTTTTTGATGCTTCTTTAGCTACTTCTTTTAGTGTGATATATTAAAAAAAAAAAAAACAAGAAGATATTTTGGTCTAATTGGTGACCATTCATGTTTTCAGTGCTTATATACTTTTTTGTTGTTGTTGTTTTATTATTTATTTATTTAAAATATAGCTACAGTGATGCTTTGAATCAGTACAATTCACAAGAGCTACATTACAGAACCAGACCAGATATTTATCAACAGAAGGATAGATTTAAAAATGTGGTATGTGTACACAATGGAGTTTTAGTCAGCTGTAAAGAAGAATGCAATCATGGTATTTGTATGTGAATGGGTGGAACTGAAGAATTTCCTGCTAAATGAAACAAACTAGACTGAGAAAATCAAGAATCAAATGTTTTCTCTCGAGTTTGGAAGCTGGAACAAAATAAAGGGAAATCTGTGTGTGTGTGTGTGTGTGTGTGTCTGTGTGCACGCTCGCGTGAATGCACATGTGTCAGGTCAGTGAGGGTCCCTGAAGAGTAGAGGAAGGGTTTGTGGAGAGTCAGAAAAAGAGAAGAACCACAGAATAGAACTGACCAAATTATCCTATGTACATATATGAACATACCACAGTAAATTTCACCTTTACATATATCTTTAATGCAATAATTTAAAAAACACTATAAATAAGTAGAAGAATGAAGAGTTGAATAAAGGAACGAGGGAATAAGGGGTAGAGGAAGACAGGGAAAGTTAAAATACTGGGGACTATATTGAAATAAAATATTTTTCATGCTTGTATGATTATGTCAAACTAAACAAAATATTATGTTTAACACTGAGATAATAATTTAAAAAATACAAGAATGCATGATTTGTGGTAAAAAAATATCTGTATTGTTAAGTACTTAAAATGTATTGTATTGTACTTAAATGTCTGTAGTGTTCTTATTACTTACTCTTCTTTTGAAACAGTCTTTCTTTAATGAATGTTCTGTTAGCTCTCTCTTGTGCATCCACCTAGGGTTACTTTGCTCTTTGAGGTCTTGCCCACCTCCTGGAATTAACCTACCAGTGGTATTCTTAAGTCATTGTACCATAGAGCTCTATGGGTAGGGCACAGGAAATTCTGTTCTTGGGTTTCCACACAAACTCTCACTCACTAGGTGAGTAGTGTTCAGTCTTTTAATTCTCTCTCAAATCTCCTTGGAAACTTTCCACCAGGATTGCTGAGTCTGATCCCTGTTTTCTATCTACTGTGGTCCAGAGGGAACCATGTTGGCAATTGCTTTCTTCCCTGAGGCTCTGGCTGACATGAAGACCTAAGTCTCTCTCTTCTCTTGACTTCCCCCAACAGCTACAGGACATATTTGGCACTCTCGAAAGAACAAAATTGGGCTGAGGTTGAAAGGTAGGGAAGGGAAGAAAGTCTTAGTTTCATTACATAATTTCATGTAAATATTCAAATTCATAGAGTGATTTAGAGACTTTAAAATCCTTAATTTAAAATAATGTTCATATATGTGAATTGAAATTAAATGTCTAAAATTTTTATTAAAAATGCATTCTAAATCTAAGCTTAGAGTCTTACAAAGATAGTGTGAAATTATTATTCTAGTTAAGTTTTTGTTATTGATGCTACCACTTTTATTGTCAGTGCTATGGATTAACCCAGGGACTCATGTAGGTCAGGCAGGACTCACAAGCCCTATGATAGCTGATTTATTTTAATTACCCTTAGAAAACTCATCTATTAGGTAAAAATAAAATGGCTAAACCACAAAAAGCTGTGAGTGATGGGAATGCTCCAGATAATCAGAGACTCTAAACCTGAATCATGATACACCATCTGCAATACTGTCTTTGCTTTCCGGAAAAACTGGAATTCATAACTCCTTGGCTATTTCCTAGATATCTGAATTTGAGGAAGTGACTTAAGTAATCTATCCCAGTTTGCATATTTTAAAAATTCAAAATTTTTCATAGGATTGTTGTATATTTTGCAATATATGTTAAGTAAATGCTTAGGAATCTCTTAAACTTTTACTTATTAATGTAGTGACTACCTCTACTACTAATGCTATTATAATTTATTCATGAGCTTAAGTTTAAAAGACATGAAGCCATGAATTTGAAACACAACATGGTCTTTATTCTAATCAAAATGTTGTACTGAATTTGTTGGTATATGCTTAATATTAGAAAAAAAATGCATAACCAAAATACCATAGAAGTTAAGCAAGAATTGTAGCTGTTAACCAATTTATGACTTTTTCCTTGAGATCAAACCATAGCTTATATTTACATCCTCATAAATTAATTCATTAATATATGATTGACTCAGTATTCTTTAATATTTTATGCAACAGAAAAAATATTCAAACATTTTGAAACTTTTCCACAGTTCTACATTCACAGATACACACAAACACACATGCACAAACACAGAGAGATTAAATACTGGACTTTTGTAGATGATTTTTGGATTAACTCTTCAAGTATAGAAATAGTCTTCCTTACCCATATCTGACATTTCAGGCACAGTCACAGTGTAAGGTCCATCTGTGAACTTTGGAGCATTGTCGTTGATATCTTGCACTTTGATGATGAACTCAGATTCAGGTTCCAGAGGCTTGTTTGTCCGTCTGTCAATAGCCTGGGCATGAAGCACATAGTGTGTCTTCTGCTCTCTGTCTAGGCTTTTGGTTGAGTGGATATCCCCCGTGGTATCATCAATGATAAATATAGTCCCAGCACCTTCTCCAGTAAGGATGTACTTGACAGACCCATCACCTTTGTCAGAATTGGAGTGCAGCTGCAAAATACACATGGGCAAATTAGCAGGCAATTGCATTCCCACCTTTGGTCTCCTTCTTTGAAAATTTCCCATGTACAATTTGATACATATTGTAAGATTTTTTTTTCTCTACAGTGTCTTGCATATGGCTGTTTTTCATTTTCTTGCATATTTTGTCTAGTTGGTATTCATATGATTATCATGATTTCTCTAAGCAATTCATTTACTGGTTTGAGTAAAAGAATAACCCATGTTGTTTTTTCACTAACTGAACATTTTACTAATATAAAGGTGAGAAAAGACACTTTTAGTACATTTCTGTCACCTAGTATACTTGTAAGAATAAAGCAGATTTTGTTTTGTTTTGTTTTTGGAATGAATTGATATTTGAATCAATTATTAAAATTCTCACAATAAAGGCCCATAATTTGCCATAGAGCTTTAATTTTATAAGTTGAAACAAATTTGAAATATTTTCTAGTATAAATATTTATATTTAGAATGTAAAAATATGAGCAGTAATTTTTTTTCTTTAAGAACTGCAAACATTTAACTCAAAAGGTTGCTAGTAGTCTTAAACGGAACCAGTAACTATATCCTAAATTTAGTTAACTTAAAAACATGGATAAATATCACTTACTGAATTAAAATGATAAAAAATACCTTACTTGGTATTTTTAAAGTAGAAATTTTAGTAAAGAGATCTTCTCTAATAAGGATAATCAATATATTAAGATAATATTAGTCTTTTTTGTTATTTAAAACTATGAACGCTTTTGAGTTGCATATCACTCATGCTTAAAACTCTATTTTAACTTATACCATCAAAATTCAGTTAAATACCTCTGGGAGTGCCAGTACTATATTTCTACCCAGGAATAGTGGAAGTATTTTCTGAAATTTCAAATACATATTTGAAGAATTGTTTTTCCCAAGAGAGCTGAGCAGTTATCTTCAGATGAAATTCTCTGGTCACATAACCTCAAGTCCTCACCTTTTGTTCATTTCTAACATTGGAAATTCTGAAACACATAGCCTTACTCGCAAAGCACTTCAATTTTCTTGCCATAGTGAAGTGAAAATTTTCAAGGTTATTTTAAAGGGTCTGAACTCTTAAAAGTCAGTTGAAATAGAGAATATTTAGAAAAACAAAATAAAATTCAAGAAAAGAATTATTTGTTTTGTAAAAGAAAAAGCAGCCAAAAGAAAATTCATTACAAATCATCAATCATTTTATTTTATTCAATATTGGGGATTGAAACCATAAATGCCTATGAGCCTTCATATTCTATTTTTGATACAGGAATCTTGCTAAGATGTTGATACTGGCTAGGAACTTGTAGTCTTCCAGACTCAGTCTCCAGACTTTCTGGGTTTTCAGGCTTGCATCCTCCACAAGTTACACAGTAATAATATTTTCATAATTAGTAAGCCAGCTAGCATAATTTTTATTAGTTATGACTAATTTGAACATAGACTGTAATATGATCAGTGAAGTATAATTTAGAAATATTCATATTATTGAATCACTTTAGAAAAATTCCAACAAAATATTACAGAGATATGTATTGAGTACTATGTCAGTTTTTAATACTAATTAGTTTTAGAGTTTAAGTAATGTGATTGTTTTATTAGTGAATTTTTTCAACTTTTAACTAACATGATTGAAATTTGAAATTATCAGCTTTCAAGTAACACTAATGGAAAACCATTACATTAGCATGTAGTCAATTGATTAAAATTTTATATAATTTTGATAATAACCATATGTGAAGCAGCAAATTTATCTACTCTCAGGATTCCCACTCCTTCACCACATCCTCTCTCAAATGTTCAGTTCTGTTTGAGCATATGCTTTGCCACAGAGGTGGAAGCCAAGGGAAAGATTGGTTATATAATCTTATTTGTTTAATAAGAGGTTTTCAAAGACTTTGGAGGAGCCCATGTTTGTATTAAGTTTTATAAGACAAAAAATGATGAAAGAATAAATGAATGAAATGAACATTTTTTATTAGTAGAAGTAATGGTAGAAAACTTGAGAGGTGGAGAGAAAACTGGGGATACCAATAATCAAATCTATAGATAACTACAATAGGTAGGGCCCACACACAAGTTATGAAGCACATGAGAAAGCCTGCACAGGTAACAAAATCAAAACAACTAATTTTGATCTCCACAACAACAGATGAAAGCTAAGACTAAGGATCAATTAGACTGCACTCAAAATGATCAGAGATCCTTATGAAGATGCATAAATAATTAGAAACCATCAGGAATAAACAAACATTATAAAATGCCATCGGCAAATGAAAAAAAAACACATGATAATCAAACATTTAGTGAAAGTTTAAACAGAGGATTTGACATAGTAGAGGAAATAAGAGTTGATTACAAGGTAAGGGTCAGAATAATTAATTTTTTTTAAAAAAAAAAGCAAACATGAGTTCTCTTTTTTACACCAACTAAATGTCTATAAATCACTAGTATGTTCTATTTCAGATTTTAAGAAAGATATTATTTACACTGCAGAGAAAGGATCATTTTTGAGAGAAGGAGTAAAGGATGTAAACCATTATTCATGGTCTGTTTACTCTATATTTAAGTTATGTTTTTATAGGTATTCAATACTATAAAAATAAGGAAAATGGATGAAGAGAAAGAGGAATAAAGGGAGGGAGGGAAGGTGGAGAAGTGGAATTCATGCAGAGAGTAATGATAATGTGATGTTCAGGTCAAGATAGAGAAAAGTAATGAACAGTATCATATATATACAGTGGTCTTTTTCTGGAAAGTGAATGGATATTGAATCATAGACTTAGATTTACTATTGTAAGCTCATAAATTGCTGTTTTTCAAATAAATATGTTTTTATTTTTATTTTTTCTGATTGGGATCATTTCAAACTAAACGTGTATGTGTGCAAGATTTTTGGGGTATGATATCTCTGTGTCATTGAACAAGGGGTTTATTCTATAAGTTTTGATTTAAGATCATATTAAAAAGTAGAAACAGTAAGAAATGAAAATCAAACTAATAATACTGATAAAACAAGATGCCAAGAAATCATTTATCAGAATGTCCAGTAACAAAAATAATTGCTCAAAAACGTATATTTCACAAAATTATAACAGAGAATTTTTTTTTAATACAAGTCATGAAGAAGAAAATGCAAACATCAAAAAAACAGTTTTGTATGTATATCTAAGATTCTTTGTCCCTCGCACTCTCTCTCCACAACACATGCTAAAGTTGCTACAGATTAACAGGTGGGAGGCAAAACTATTTGGACTGTTTAGCTATTCTACATAGACTTCAACTAGATTGCTGTATAAAAAGGTCTAATATAATGAGAAAACCAATGGAGGAAAGAGTCTACTGAGTCGGTTTTGTCACATTTTGCTTGTCTAAAGTATCGAAAACACGTAAAGTGAAAAGTCAGGCAATGTATTTATGAGGAGGCAATTATGTCCTTCTAATTGTGGATATGCTGCAGGTGTAGTAAAATGAATGAAAACTAAGATGAAATTTCCATTCTTCTTTTATTAAAGAAGAATGAGATGGAGAATAGTCAATTGAATAAAACATAGAGCTTTTAGTTGTCATGGAGACTAATATTTAGTTTCTCTTATATTTTCAAAGTAAGACAGTTTTATATTTGAAATTCTTTTCAAAACTCTAGCCCCTTGTATGAAGTTTCTTTTGCAAAATAATTAAAAATGCTGAAACAAATAGAAATTGAGCTACATAAAATTGAAGTGGGGACAAATTATCACTATTTATAATGGGGGAGAGGAGATCTTTAGAATTCAATAATTAACAAAAAAGACAATAAGTGAATAATACAAACAATACTATGTCAATAAAGTTAACAACCCCAGTAACAACTTGTATAAAATAGAGATTATTAAGTTAAGTGAAATAAACCAGGTACAGAAAGACAAGGATCACCGAAAACCAGATCTTGTACAAGTTGAAAGTAGAACAGTGGTCATCAGTGGTAGAGGAGAAGAGAGGGATGGGGAAGTGGAAAGAAAAGTCAGAAAAAGTAACTTTGTTACTGTAAAACTATGTGCATGTCCAAATGACATGTGGGTCTTTCCCCCAGTTTATGAAAGAAACTCTGAAAAAGACTTGGAAAAACGGAAAAAAAATCCTAAAATATAAATTGGATTTATATTTATAAATCCTAAAATATGATTTGGATTTATACTGTTTCCTGAAAAACTTGTGTGTTCAGCAATGCATGATTGTTCAACAGTGAAGTGTTTATGAGATCTATAACCTCATCAGTAGATTAATCCATTTAATAGATCGACCATTTGAATGAACCACTAAGTGGCAAGGCAGGCAGTTGGGGTGAGACTGGAGTAAGTAAGTCCCTGGAAGAGAGCTCTTGGAGTACATCTTGTACTAGGCTTTTCTCTCTCTCACCCTCTCAGCTGCCATGTGCTGGGCAACTTTCCTATGACCTTCCTTCTGCCATGATTATTTCCTACTTTCTCTGACATACCATAAATTGAAACCTTGAGCCCCAAATAAACATTTCCTGTTCTAAGTTGGTCTTGTCAGATGTTTTGGTCACAGCGATGGAAAGCTGACTAAAACAATAAGTAAAAAATTTGACCAAATAGTTCATTTGAAGTGAAATATAAGTACATGAATTATGTTCACCATTCATAGTCATTAGGGAAATTCAAATCAAAACCACCAGAAAACACCATTGCCTGCCTTTTCATAATTATATTATGTCAAGTAGGAGCAAGGATGTGAAAAACACTGTGATTCACATACAAAGCTGGTGAGAATGTAGATGTTGAATCCTTTTTTTTTTTTTTTTTTTATAAAATGGTTTTCCTTTTTCTTAGAAAGATGGACAATAACTACTACATGATCCAGGAGTAACATCCTTAGGTGTTTTTCTGAGAGAATGGAAAGTGTGAGTCTATGCAAAGACTTGCACACAAATGTTTATAGCAGATTATCTACTGCACAATAAATCATGAAAAAGCCACAGTCTTGTCCATCAGTACATAAATGGTGAAAACACATGAATCTATTCATGCTGTGGAACAATGGTCAGCCAAAAACAGAGGGATAAACAACAACTATTAGTACATAGTTATCCATGCTACAACATTGATTAATCCTAAAATAACCATTCTCCTGATAGAAGGCTGGCAAATTAGAGTGTGTAGGCCATGATTCTATTTATACAAAGCATTAGAAACACGTGGGAAGAAGCAAATCAATGGTTTCCTGGGGATAGGACTGAGGAAGCAGATGGGAAGGATTATCAAAGACCATGGAGAAACTTCAAAGGCAAAGGATATCGTAGTTTTCTTGATTGTATATTCATATGGCAAATCTTATTTCACAACACACTTACATAAGCACAGGTAATTACATAGTGATTACACTTTGAGACAAAGTCAAACAACTGGTGGCTGTGAAGCCAGGGACCCCTTAAATTCAAGAAACTGTATGACCAATACCTTCACAATTCATCCATTAGGTCAAGCATTTAAGAAGTCATCATTTGTTCATTCTTTTGTTTACTTAACTATGTACTAAATCATTCAATTATTTGTTACATTATTTGTCTATTCATTCATTCATCCATTCATTCATTCATTCATTCACTCAAAGTTACTATTGTTTGTCTACTTTTTTCTCATCTATGTCCTGAGCATTGAGCTAACACGTAGGGAAAAAACATCTAGTTCACATATGATAATTCTATTTACAGATATACATAATACTACATGACTATTTTTGAGTTAACTGCTAAATTCTACATTTGTTATATGCATTACTATGTATTGCTACTAATAATTGAATCTACGTGAAACATTGCATGGATAACTTGCACTTTGGCTATATGCAAACCTTAAAGCAAGAATCATAAAACTCCAAACAAGATATGGCCTTCTACTTCTACAAGTTTGCAAAATCAAAAGTGATTTTGAATGGAATCCCAAAAGTCCCATGTTTTTTGGTATCTCATTTCTGGCCAAGGGTGTTTGAGAAAATATAGTCTATCTCTTCAGCTCTTCTTTCCTTTTATACTTATGTTATGCAAAGACACTTCCTTCTTTGACTAAAACTGAGACTGTTTTCTACTGGACAAGAAGCATATTTAAAATTGTGATTTACTGTTATGTCTGTGCACATACAGAATATTTCTCACTTTTGGATAGAAATAAAATTAAAATCTAAAATCTATATTTTGCAAAACAATAATATGCATATGGATAATTTAGCATTTATATTAATCTCACAATGTAGGTACTACACAATAAAATAGGGAGAAAGAGAAAGTTTAAAAATATGATCTGGGTAAGATAACATATTAAAAACTGAGATATACTCATATTAAGGATTCCACAATATCAAAATCTGTAATATATAAAATAATGTTATTTAAAAATAATTATTTAAAATAATGTAATTATTTTTATTTTTAATATTAATAAAAACCATATGATCATCTTGATAGATGCAGAAAAAGCATTCAACAAAGTACAGCATCCCTTTATGTTCAAAACTCTAGAAAAACTAGGGATAACAGGAACATACCTCAATATTGTAAAAACAATCTATGCTAAGCCTCAGGCTAGCATCATTCTGAATGGAGAAAAATTGAAGGCATTCCCTCTAAAATCTGAAACAAGACAGGGATGCCCTCTTTCACCACTTCTGTTCAACATAGTTCTCGAAACGCTGGCCAGAGAAATTAGACAGATGAAAGAAATTAAAGGCATAAAAATAGGAAAAGAAGAACTTAAATTATCACTATTTGCAGATGATATGATTCTATACCTAGCAGACCCAAAAGGGTCTACAAAGAAATTATTAGAGCTAATAAATGAATTCAGCAAACTGGCAGGATATAAAATCAACATGCATAAATCAAAGGTATTCCTGTATATCAGCGACAAATCCTCTGAAATGGAAATGAAGACAACCACTCCATTCACAATATCTTCAAAAAAAAAAAAAAAACTTGGGAATCAACCTAACAAAAGAGGTGAAAGACTTATACAATGAAAACTACAGAACCCTAAAGAGAGAAATAGAAGAAGATCTTAGAAGATGGAAAAATATACCCTGTTCATGGATAGGCAGAATTAATATCATCAAAATGGCGATATTACCAAAAGTTCTCTATAGGTTTAATGCAATGCCAATCAAAATCCCAATGGCATTTCTTGTAGAAATAGAGAAAGCAATCATGAAATTCATATGGAAAAATAAAAGACCCAGAATAGCAAAAACAATGCTAAGCAGGAAGTGTGAATCAGGCGGTATAGCGATACCAGACTTCAAACTATACTACAGAGCAATAGTAACAAAAACAGCATGGTACTGGTACCAAAACAGGCGGGTGGACCAATGGTACAGAATAGAGGACACAGAAACCAATCCACAAAACTACAACTATCTTAGATTTGATAAAGGGGCTAAAAGCATGCAATGGAGGAAGGATAGCATCTTCAACAAATGGTGCTGGGAAAACTGGAAATCCATATGCAACAAAATGAAACTGAATCCCTTTCTCTTGCCATGCACAAAAGTTAATTCAAAATGGATCAAGGAGCTTGATATCAAATCAGAGACACGCCATCTGATAGAAGAAAAAGTTGGCTACGATCTACATTCGGTGGGGTTGGGCTCCAAATTCCTCAATAGGACACCCATAGCACAAAAGTTAATAACTAGAATCAACAAATGGGACTTACTCAAACTAAAAAGTTTTTTCTCAGCTAAAGAAACAATAAGAGAGGTAAATAGAGAGCCTACATCCTGGGAACAAATCTTTATTCCTCACACTTCAGATAGAGCCCTAATATCCAGAGTATACAAAGAACTCAAAAAATTAGACAATAAGAGAACAAACAACCCAATCAACAAATGGGCCAAGGACCTGAACAGACACTTCTCAGAGGAGGACATACAGTCAATCAACAAGTACATGAAAAAATGCTCACCATCTCTAGCTGTCAGAGAAATGCAAATCAAAACCACCCTAAGATACCATCTCACTCCAGTAAGATTGGCAGCCATTATGAAGTCAAACAACAACAAGTGCTGGCGAGGATGTGGGGAAAAGGGTACACTTGTACATTGCTGGTGGGACTGCAAATTGGTGCAGCCAATTTGGAAAGCAGTATGGAGATTTCTTGGAAAGCTGGGAATGGAGCCACCATTTGACCCAGCTATTCCCCTACTTGGTCTATTCCCTAAAAACCTAAAAAGAGCATGCTACAGGGACACTGCTACATTGATGTTCATAGCAGCTCAATTCACAATAGCAAGACTGTGGAACCAACCCAGATGCCCTTCAATAGACAAATGGATTAAAAAAATGTGGCATTTATACACAATGGAGTATTACTCTACATTAAAAAATGACAAAATCATAGAATTTGCAGAGAAATGGATGGCACCAGAGCAGATTATGCTAAGTGAAGCTAGCCAATCCCTAAAAAACAAATGCCAAATGTCTTCTTTGATATAAGGAGAGTAACTAAGAACAGAGTAGGGACGAAGAGCATGAGAAGAAGATTAACATTAAACAGAGATGAGAGGTGGGAGGGAAAGGGAGAGAAAAGGGAAATTGCATGGAAATGGAAGGAGACCCTCAGGGTTATACAAAAGAACATACAAGAGGAAATGAGGGGAAAGGGAAAAATAATACAAGGGGGAGAAATGAAGGACAGTAGAGGGGGTAGAGAGAGAAGAGGGGAGGGGAGGGGAGGGGAAGGGGGATAGTAGAGGATAGGAAAGGTAGCAGAACACGACAGTCACTAGTATGGCAATATGTAAATCAATGGATATGTAATTGATGTGATTCTGCAATCTGTATACGGGCTAAAAATGGGAGTTCATAACCCACTTGAAGCAAAGTGTGAAAGATGATATATCAAGAGCTATGTAATGTCTTGAAAAACCAACAATAAAAAATAAAAAAAATAATAAAAAAAATAAAATAATGTAATTATAAAATAATGCAACTAAATGAAGTTGAATAATGCTATAGTCTATTTCATTTAATTTTCACAGCAACACTGCAAATTTGTTTTTACCTTTTTTTAATGAGAAAGTACATTACCAGAGAGGTTAAGAAGTATGCTTCAGATTTTGGTTTGAGCTGAGTATGTAGCTCATTGGTAGAGTGCTTGCATAGCATGTACAAGGCCCTGGGTTCAATTATAAGCACCACACAAACCAACAAACAATCATTGTCATTGGTAGATTATTTTTAAAAAATTATGATAAACTATAATAAAATCTTTATCAATTCTTTCATTGAAGTCCGGAAGTGAGCAATTTATAGTTAGCAAGGAAAATCTGGAATCTTTAATAGACGGTTTTATATTTTGGGTCCAAGACATTCATTTATTCTTTTTCCAGGTTCTAGCCAAGGTGAAAAGCAAAACAATGTAGACAGCCGACACTACACTTCCCTTCTTGAGGGCTTGCCCTAAAGCTACACAGTTTACTTCTACTAATAGTCAACTGGCTAAAATTTAACCATTGTTACACATAGCTATGAAGAATGCTATGTCAAGGCTTAGTTAGCTAGCTCAAGTGTAAGGGGATGGTGTTTATATTAGTAAAATATACTAAGCAGATAGTAGAGTTTATGCTTCTGGTCATATTTCTAGTAATGCACATCTATTGGAATTAAATGTTCTGTTATTACAAAATTCAAGTTAATTTTGCCTCAAAATAATACATAACTAAGAAGTGTAGTCCATTTCTGTATGCACCACATGTCAATGCTGAGACTCTTCCATATAAAAATGGAAATTTTTGACTCATGTATAATACTAAGCTAGGCATTCTTAGCAAAGGTATTGGAAAGATTCATTAATACATTTTCTTGTGCAACTTTTTTTTAATTAATGGGACATTATATAATTGGGTAATATCTGTTTATCCTACACAAAGATATTACTTCATAGAGGAATTTGGAGACTGGGCAACTGATGTTTCAGTTAGAACAGACTTAAGTTTCTGTGTCTTCATCATTGCGTTGATCAGAATATTTAAAATTCTCTAAAACTCTTCTATTTCCAACAACAGAGAAACCTTGTCCAGAACACTGGACATAGTAATCAAAGATAATGAGCTGAGACTGTTGGTGTATAATTACCAAAGTAGGAAGGTGAATGAGCTGAGGAGGGGAATAGACTGCATTTTTTTTTGTAACAACAACAAAAATAAATAAATAAATAAAATAACACTAACCTGCCTTCTACTAGCCAAAGTAAGTCACTATATTTTTAAGTGTTGATTAAGATTATGTCTTCAGGTACCACCTCCATGTTCACAAATAAAGGAAGCATGGATTATCTGCCTGAACATAGTTACAGATAGAAACTCACTTGCTGCATTAGGTCCTGAAAGTCTAATACAATTACCTATATATTTCCTTATAAATGTAAGTATAGCAGTATTTTTTTTTCTTTTGTTACTGGGGATTGAACTCAGGGGCACTCAACCATTGAGACACATCCCCAGCCATATTTTGTGTTTTACTTAGAAACAGTGTCTCAGTGAGTTGCTTAGAGCCTTGCTTTTGCTGAGGCTGGCTTTGAATTTGTAATCATCCTGTCTCAGCCTCCCAAGCCACTGGGATTACAGGTGCCTATCAAGTATGGGAATACTTTTAGTGCAATTTTCCTAATCCTTAAAGTTGGAGTTTAATATTTTTTAAAGATTGTTACTTTTATATTTTGATTTTATCAATATCTTACAATCTGCTCTTACTCTTTCTTCAACATGATTTTTGAGCATACTTAAATTTATGTGTTTAGTTCAAGAATAAAGGCATATTAAAAATTATTTTGGAAATCCTTTACCTTGCTTCTAGATAAGTGTTTACTTGGTTGTCTAATCTACTAAACAGCAGAATATCACTGCCTGGTACATACTGACTCTCCCTGCCAATTTCTTTCTTAATACTTTCTCAGAGAGTGAAATGATTTTCTATCAAAAACTTTAAATTCACTAGAGAAAAATATAATATTTTTCATTTTAATTCTTGTGATTTATTTTTTCTTTGGCTTTTTATAGGATCATAATCTTTAGATTTTTAAGAATCTCTCCTAAATTAAAACATGTTTTAGAATTATTATGAAGTCACTTTCTATACTGGCTTTGAACAAAGGTTTGGTCTTGGGAACTGCTATACCTTACTTAAAGGAACTTTTGCTTCTTGGTAAAATATGATATTGCAGGTGATCAAACTGAAACCATAGTGTATTCTCACTTCATTATATGAAATATGAAGGGAACATTAAAGATTTAAATTGCATGTAGTAGCAAGAAAAAAAAATAGAAATATATTATTCCAATGAATCTAAGAAGCCTTGATGTATTTCTGCAACTAATTTAAATAGGATATTCTTCAGTTGATTTCCCAACATTCATTTTGTTGAAAATAATTGGCCCATAGTTCAAAAACAAAATAAGGGGTTTTTATTTGCCTACAAAATAAATACTAATAATTCTATGAAGTAGAAAAAAAAATATGTGTGTGTGTGTGTGTGTGTGTATATATATATATATATATATATATATATATATATATATATATATATATATATATATATATATATATAATGTGCATAATCATTAGAGATGAATTTAATCATAAAAAATTGTCATCTTGGGGCCGGGGATATAGCAGCCCTGTGGTAGGGACTTGCCTAGCATACTAGGTATGCACAAGATCCTGGATTCAATCAATCCCCACCACTGGAAAAACAAACAAACAAATAAACAAACAACAACAACAACACAAACAGGATCTTGATTTTTTTCAATTCCTATGTAAAATAATGTCACAAAGAAAAACATTTGATATCCACATATTATTTCAAAAATAAGTATGATGAGCTATTGTACAAAAAATATTGGAAAACTGAAATCTGGCCCTATTTAAGTACCTAAAAGATTGAGAAAAAATGTTTAAATTAGTTGGGGTTTCTTGTTAAATGAATATGCTTTATTGACACCTTTTTAAATCACTTTACCAAGTGAAAAATATTTAAGTGATTTGGTATCTTCACATCTTTTTCTTCCTCAAAATTAGCCTTTATAGCATACTAGTTAAACACTCAAAATAGAAACTCCAGAGAGAATTGTAGGTAAAAATGGAAAATGCAATGAGTGTAAACAAGGAAAGAATGGTGATAGTCTGTTTTTAAGATCAAAGTGTTCACTTTTGGTACTTTACATTTTAAGCATTTGGACAGTGTTATGTTTTTTCACAAATGAAATTTATGGATGCTGACTGAATTTCTTTGCTTTGTCTAACACATCCTTTGTTAACATAAATATATAATATTTCTAATATTTAGTACATCTGCTTGAAGTTTAAAATTAGAAAACTTTTTGCTTTAAAGGAAATATATATCCTGACTTAAAAATCTGTTGGCATGGGACATATTATTGCAATAAAAAAATGAAAAAAATAAAAACAGAATAGACATTTTATTTGAGGAAAATTAAGACAAAATGAACTTTCATATGGTGTGTTGTATGTTAGTATTTTCTGACGTAGAAATAAGCAAAAAAAAAAAAACAATTTAAAAATTTTTTGATGAGGTCGCTCTTCTTAAGGATATATTGCTCTATAGTAGGACACATTACAGAAAGATGATAGAGAGAGCCCAACTCTGTGGACAGGTGTTTGCATTTACATGAGATCACTCATATTTACCTTGTGCAGTAGAAAAAGTTAATTATCCTTTTTGTGACTGTTTCCTCCACTGTAAAATGAGGATGATAGCAATACTTCATTTATGTGTGCAGGCTTGCTTTCTTCCTAATGACCCAATATGTTTTTTCTAATTTTAATGAAACTTCTGATGGAAAAGGCATCTTATATATTCCTGTATCTTCAAACTTTGTAGTCAGTGTATCAGGGAAGCTTAGAAAGAATAAATGTTTGCTTTCTTTGGCCTATGTACCAATAAAATATATCAATATTTGTTTAATTTTACTAAATGCTTCTGTACCTTTGAGAGTGGTTTAGTATTTTGTGTGTCTGAGACTTTTGAATATAACATCTGGTTCACAGATGTCAAATGTATTTGAATAAGTGTTTTTTGCTGCTCTAAAATGCACTAACTTTCTTTCTGCCTAATTAACAGGAACAAATATTGAAGAAACTTTTTCTGACACACATGTCTCAATTAGAAATCTGCTGTACTCTTGTATGTAACAAGAAGACAAGATGTAGCAGAGGAAAGAACACAGAATTGAAAGTGTGATCCTTCTCTGTTCACATCCCAATCTCAGCACATATTAATAAGGTGCATTTAGATAAGAAGTATCTTAACCTCTCTGAAATGGGTTCTGCAGAAAACTAAGAATGTGGCAAGAATGGATCAGACAGAATAAAAGGATGAAAGCCATAATTTAATATTCATTAAACTCATACAATTCCATGTTACTGTATTAGATGCTCTCTACTTTCAAATAATAAGAATGAAAGGCAAAATTCATGACTAATTTTAAAAATAACCCGGTCTCATATTAATCTGTGTATACTTATGCTTGCTCATACAAAGTTAATGCCAGTTTCAATAGGAATTCCTAAGTAATAAAGCAAAAGCTTACTTCTGTGAAGGAAAGCTTAGTCACCATATCTGATATACATAATTCTGCATTATGTAGAAGTAGTTTTTGTTTATTTAACGGAATACAGCAGACTCTATACTATTTTAAATAAATACCTCTATTTTAATTTTTATGAGGTGCTGATGATGAACTCAGTGCCCCATGCATGCAAGGCAAACACACTACCGCTGAGCCACAACCCCAGCCCTCTATACTATTTCTTTACTAGCCCATTATTGGATTATTGCCTTCATACAGGCAGAAGTCTCATCCCACAATCACCTCCTGGTACCAA